>NW_024062413.1:0-78107 GCF_006381635.1 Hibiscus syriacus
GTGTGCATATAGACCGTATCCTCTTGCTGGTTCCTCATTAGCTTGGTAATGAAATCTGCGACGCGATTGGCCTCCTTCGGCATGTTTTGAATCTTAATCTCCCAATTTCTTTTGATAATGTCTATGTGTTGAAGGATTGTTGGAATCGTTGTTCGGTAGATTCATTGATTATCAGGTTTACTGCTTCCTTGTTATATGATTTTAAAATTATTTCATATCTCCTTTCATCCACGCCATTTTTAAACCTTCATGAAATCCCCAGAGCTCTGCTTCCAATAAGGTACATTTACCTATTTTCCTACCAAATCCCAGAGCCAGTTACCCTTATAGTCTCTAGCTATTGCTCTACACGTTGCATCTCCATTATTCGGGTTTCTAGACCCATCAGTGTTTACTTTGCAATAATTAATCTCTGGTTTTTGCCATCGGTATTGGGTATCCTTCTGGTATGATTATTCCAAGCTTTAAGGCTTCCGAATTTTCAACCTCCTGAGTAAATCTATATGTTTGTTGGATGATAGATTCTCTCTCAATCATTTCAGAATCGAACACTGTCTGATTTCTCTCTTCCAGATGAACCAAATAATAGAACTGATCAAAGTCGGCCAATTTTTCGTTCTTGCATTAGGGGCTTGTGTCGCATCAAGATTTTCAATAACCCAATCCTCCATACTCTTGCTTAGGAATCTATCCATTTTCCTATACTCGATCAATATTTTATATAAATCAAAAGGGCTCCTTTTGTTGGTCCCAACTATTGAATATATATCACTTCATATATTATATATATATATATTAATTAATTAATATTTCTTATTATCGTTTTCTCATTAATGTGTAAGACAGTCGCTGATGAGGTCAATTATGAGCTGTGCCCTCTACCCCATGCAGAATGCGATGCATATTTCACACTGAAAATGATTTTTTTTAAATTGTTTATAGGTCCTCATTTTATTATTATTAATTTCTTATCATTCTAAATATTGTTTAATCTTGATACTATGAATGAAATACATTAAGTTAAATTGAGAAGTTTGTCTCTATAACTAGTAGGTCTAGTAGGATGAAGCAGTAGATTCCTTAAGCAAGGTCCGAGGCTCAAACCCTGGCGTTTACGAATTGAGCAAACTAAGTTCAGAGGATCGCCCTCGCCTCTGCAGTATTCGATTTAGATTAGTCATTCATTAGATCGGATATAAGTGATTAATTTAAAAAATATCAACAATTCTATAAATAAATTATACTTAATATCATTTTCTTGGATTCTGATCAATTATAAATTATTTTATCTAATACTTTTACATAATTTTTTAAGTAACACATTAAATATTATTTTTTGTAATAATTTTGATGGGAAAAAATAGAATTATGTATTATTTTAATAATAATTGAAAGTACTTATTTACTTTCGAGCAGAATGTGTACGCTTAAGAGTTAAGACACGACAACCTATTTACTGTTGACAAGATAATCCACAGTGAAAAGAGTCCTTAATAATTGACGGGTAAATTACAACATTCTTAGTTGAACTTTATTCTCTTTTATTATACTAACTGTACTTTTTATATTTTTAATTTATTCACTAAACTTTTTAAATTGAATTTTTTCTATTCTAAGACGATGTATTATTATTTTAGATAAAAATCAAGGAATTAACCGTTTAACAAAGAAATCAAAAAGGGGAAAATAGAGAACTTTGCTCTTCGAGTTTTCAAAAGGGGCAACTCTGGCGATCAGATATGAACGTTGAGGAGTGACTTTGTGATGGAGGGACCAACATATCTCCGTTTGAGCTCCATCCAACAACGGTCGATGGAGATCGGAGAGTTGGAAGTCAAATGGTTTCAGTACTGATTCATTAAGATCATTGCATTTTTCCGATGAAACTAATCATGGATTCGTGCTCAAAAGGTAACAAACGTTTGAACTGGAAAGTTGGAACTCAACGGTCACCGGAGACCACTGTGGCAGCCACTGCGACGTAGCCACGACGAATCTAACCCAATGCTACCATTGAAACTTGAATGTGAGGGTGATAATTTTAATTTTAGAGTTTGGATGTATTTTAATATCTTAAATTTATTTTTTTATTATAATCCTAAATATATTAAAATATTAATAAAAATGATATGTTATGGAAAAAATAATAAAATAATCCACATCATCGATGAGTGAAAAGAAATCAACGAATTAGTTTAGTGAGTAAATTGAAAATATTAAAAAGTATAATGAGAAAACTAAGAGAAAAAGTAAAGTTCAACCAATAATAGTTTAATTTATCCATCATTGAAAGAACCGAAGAAAAACACGTGGTCCATGTAACCTATTTACTATTTGTTTTGACAAATGTATCTTTCTCCAACTTTCTTGCGGGTGCCACCATACGGTTTATACAACAATAGTATCTCAGTGTCTCTGTGTATATATATATATATATTTATTTATTTATTTATTTTAAGGTCTGTTTATTTTATTGAAAATATTTTTAAAAAATATTTTTTGAAAAATATTTTTAAAAAATATTTTTTGAAAAATATTTTAAGTTATTTTTCAGAAAACACAAAGAAAATTCTGTTGATCAGGAAAATATTTTACGTTGACCAACCAGTTTTCCTCCAATCAAAACTGAAAAAAGAAAGATATTTTCTTAAAAATATTTTACGTGAAATAAACGGACCCTTAATTTCAAAACAAAATTGAAAAGAAAAAAAAGATGGTTAGAAGTGATATATCACAAAAATCATTAACATGAACATAATTAACTACTAGAGATGGATGAATCTAAGACATTCCTTTATGTTTAGATGATATCGATCATATTCTTGTCACATCATTTTAGTAAAAGCTAGCTTTGACTTAGCATTTGAAGAGAAACACGTCTCTTACAATAGAAATTACCGAGTTGAGAAACGGATACCGACTTTTGATTCGGAGAATGTGATTCTCGTAAAAATGAAATTCATATTCTTTCGTTGGTTAATCGAAAATCTCGTTGCTGGTAATTTTTTTATCAATAGTAGATTTTTGAGATATATTATTAGGAATGTCATTACCCCTTCCTTTAGTTTGTTGGATTACCGGCGTTTTGGACTAAAATACCTTTAGTTTTTTTTCTAAAATATTATTCTTCTGTAATAATAAAAATTATACGAATGTTAAATTAGAAATTTATCTTTAAACTATTTTAGATTACAAAAAAAAATATAATTTTATATGAAGTTCAAGGGTTAAAATAAAATTTTATCCTTTCATTAAACTTTTTTATATTTAATTTTGTAAACAAAATTATATAAATTTTATGAATTTAAATTTTTTAAAGGAAATATATAAATTTTTCAACTTGTTAAAAATAATATAATAATAAGAATAATTGGTCAAATATACATTCTAATAATCTTTTATTCGCTTAACTAAATACGGTAATCTTACATTCCTGCTAAACCAACCAAACACAAAATACAACATTCCCAATAATCATATTCCCTGATAATATTTTATTCTCGTTTGTAATCTTACATTCCGTGAACCAATCGCACCCTTAAAAATCATAGTTTAAAGGAAGTCGAGTAGAAAGAAATGTAGACGATTATTTTATTCAGATCAGTTTTAAAGACGATATTCTCTTTAAGAAAGAACATATAATTATACACACACGGATAAAAAAAATCAACCGAGGATAAAAAGCTTGCGAGAAATGGTACACCATCGGACGTACGAAGCATAGAGGTTGGGCCAATCGGAGGATGGGCCAATCGGAGGATGGGCAGTACGTGAAATGGTAAAGCCAGAGCGACAACACTTGCTCTTGTTCCTCCCCGTCGAGCTTCTCGATGGCGTCTTCCAACACCTTCTCGAGCTCGATTCTTTCGTTGACGCTCAGAACCGGCACGTCGCTGCCGATGCTCGCTCGGCATAACAACGGCAGCCACGATGTAATCATCTTCAATTGCCTCGGCTTCTCTTTGGTGCCTTCTTCGCTTTCTTCTTCCACTCTCGTGTTCTTAGCTTGCATGAATAAAAATGCTGCATTTTTATTATCATTAATTAAGCAAATAAAATTAAAAAAAAAGAGATACTTGATTTCATCAATTAAAGATGATCTGACTATAAATTTTATAATTCTAGTTTTCAAAACTTAATTAATCCTTTAATTTTATAAAAATTGATTTTTTATATTATATAAAAATTGAAAGCTTGTCATTATTTAAAAACTATTAATTTAAAGATTAATATATTTTTTTTTTTTTACAATTTAAAGATCAATAATTTATAGAGAAATCTCTTACCACTCCAATAATATAGTATTTCACAATGTCTAATATGACTAATTTTTAAATTTCATGAGGACTGATTTTGATACATTAAAAACAAGGTTATTTTTCAATTTGTAATAAAATAGAGGGCGAAACTCTGAATTAAACCGATTAACAGGCAAAGAATATACCCGAAACTTTGACAAGAGAACCTTGAAGGCGCTGCTCAGCCATGAGAGAAAGCGAAGCCAAATTCGAAGCCGACGCCCATCTCTCAACAGCCTCGTCGGCGAAACCACACGGCCAATTTCTGCGCCAACCAAAGCATCTCCGCCGCCAGTCTTCTCCGCCCAGTTCCCGGACCGGTTCATCCTCTATCCCCGTCCCCACTCTAGAACTCCACACCCCATCCCCCACCGATCGAACCGCCCTTAAAACCCTTATCATCTGATACTGAACCGGTCCAACTCCCGACCCACCTCCGTAACCCGCCATTGCAGCTTCGAGCTGACCAATCGTCCTCGAAAAAGCCGCCGACAAAGCAACACGATTAACTTCACGTAAAGCCTCGACGCCTTCCCTGTTATTCTCCTCGACAAGCCTCTCAGCCAACGACCGAACGATCTCGTACTTCCTCGAGCTAACCGGAATGTCATTAACACTCGACAGTACCTGCGAAAGCGCACGAGCGATCCCCGAATCCCAATCCCAGGACCGGACCCGATGGCGTAAACGCCGGTTTTTCTTGGCTTGAGCGAGTAATCATCGTCTTGTAGAGAGAGCAGATTCGAAGGGACGAACCTCAGAAAGAAGAGAAAACAAGAGACCATGAGGTAACGAACCATTTTAAGCAGCGAGTACCTTTCGGAAAAGTAAAAGAGGGATTTATCGGCGTAAATCAATACACGAAACACCAAATTTCGAAGCAGCAAAGGAACTAAGCTCTTTGGGGTATTCCCTATCAAACCCATGGTTTCTTTGTCTTTCATTTGACTGAACATGGTGTTCCCTCTGGAAAGGGTAATGGGGGAAGACGAAAGGGCGGAGTATTATAGATTGTATGAAGGAGATAAAGAGACTATTGGGTGGTTGAAAATGTTTAATACGAAGATGGAGACCTGTGGGAAAATGTTTAGGTGAAGCTGGAGACTTGTGGGAAATAAATTTTGCCCTTTTGAAGCCTGGGTCCGGTTTGGTTGATGATTTTGGTTGCTATCAGGCTTTAAATTATGATTTTGGGACTTTAATCACTATGGAAAATCGAAATTATTTTAATGATTAAAGAGATGATTGTTATTTTTACGAGTCTCTAACTTTAGGTTTAAGTACAATATCTTTGATAATGTTTAAATATCTATTATCAAATAATTAAGTTTTTCGAACAAATATCGTTTGATCAATTGGAATTAACGTGGTAAAAGAATAATAAATATGCAACTAACCCTTTGTCACCGTGCCATGTTACGATAAAAATGATAGCGAGAGTGGTACAAATGAAACATCCCACCTTTAAATTTCCAATGCCATAACCATTTCGGTATTTCAAGTCTCGATCACCTATTTAATTTAAGTACAGTGTCATACTTTTTTATATAAATTGATTCTACAAATTCAATTCCAATTATAATTTATTCTTAAAAATGTTTATAATATTTTAAATACCTTATTTGTAATCATAAAGATATTTTCTGCTTTGGATTCTCAGATTGATTTGAATACGTGTTTTACGTTCGTTGATAGTTTTTTAAGTTGCTTACTCTGATCTGTGATTTGTCGATGGACTTCAGTATCTTTATCCCTCTTGTGGTTCGTTTTCCGATGCACTCATATTTGTTTCTATTTTTATTTTGTTCGAGCTTTTTAATTAGATTTTTTAACATTTTTCTTATTTGGTTCTTGTGTGATCTAGGTAGTTAGTTTTTGTCAATGATTATAGAAAAATATCATAATTATAATTTGTTTACATTTACATTATATTTGTAATTTTTCATTATAGTTCTGAATATTTTTTATTTTTAATAAAATTAGTGGATTTTTATTAAAAAAAATCATTCCAAATATATAATATATTCTCCCTTTGTTAAATGGCCCATCTCTCTAATTCTCAACCAAAGAAACCACCATACGTACGTACGTACATAAATAATATATTAAACAAATATTGTGATTAATTTTTAATTTTAGAATATTTTAATTATAATTTAATATGAAATAACTGGAATTGAAATTTTAATCTGTTTTGCTTTCTAGGGAGAGAGGGGGAGAGAATTTCTATCGTGCGACAGTCTTAATATACGGTTAAGGAAATATGTTATGATTTTGTTATTATTTTTTAATAAAATCAGTAAAAAATTATCTAAAATATTATTATTTCTACCTAAAACATTAATATTTTTTTAACATTTTCGGTAAAGTGTCTAATAATAACAAAATCAATAGAAAAAATAACAAAACCGATAGCGCTTTACTAGATATATTAACAAAACCGGTAAAACGTCTAATAATAACAAAATCAGTAGAAATAATAATGTTTCTGATAATTTTTTACCGGTTTTAATAAAAATAATAATAACAAAACCAGTAACATATTTCATTAAACAAAACCAGTAACATATTTCATTAATCGTATATTAAGGCTGATTCACGTGAGATTTAATGAGAGAAGAAGAAGTACCTATGCTGCAACACGTGGGTAGTTAAGCGGTTTAATCTAAGATCAAGGAATAGTAAGAAAAAACGCAATTAAAAATATTATAAAAGAAGACATGTTTGTTCAGTGGCTTAATACAAAAGGAAGGGTTCAAATTATGCATTGTCTATTTTTTTTAAAAAAAATAAGTATTTAATATTTTTTTAGTTATAATTTTAATTTCTATCATTATTTTTTAATTTTTTTAATAATAAATATTTTATTTTTAAAAAAGAAAAAAAATTAAAAAATACTTAATTTATTTATAAAAATCCCAAACTTTTACTGAAATTATAAAAAAATCCTAAAACTAAAAATTCTCATTTCAACCCCCATTATCAACCATTTTCGGCCATTTCAAGTTGTCGTCTTCATCATCGAACGGTTGGATTTTAATCGGAATTGCACAGTGGTTCGAATGATGGTAGTGATGTGGCTTATAAACGTCGAATTCGGCCAGAATCGACGATGAACTGCGACGGTTCGACAAACCTTTGAACGTTTCTCCAAGACAAACGATGGCAGATTACGATGAAAGGTCAATCAAGGTTTGATCAAGAGTCGATGTCAATGCTGATGACGGTGGTGGTGATGGTCACGGCTGGCTAGCCGACGGTTGTGGAAGGGAGAGGGGAGGCACGAGCTGTTATTTTGGGGGGGGAATAGATTTTTTAAATTTTTAAATAAATTCTCAAAATTACCAGAATATGACATGTGTCACTTAATAAATATTTTTAACCGCAGTTAACATCCGAACACCTAAAAATGTAACGTTGAAAACATTAGACATCTATTTTTAACAAAAAAAATTTAGGCATTAAAATATTTTTCGATGCATAGTTTTGACACTTATTTTTGTATTAAGCCTTGTTTTTCGAGGCATGGTTCTCCATGACAAACTAAATATTCCAAAAATAATTGTCTTTAAAATTTATATATTTGAAACTTCAAATAAATGCTTTGAAATTTATGTAATAGTATAATTATTCATAAAATTCAATTGTTTGTTAAACGATTTCAGTGATAAAATATAATATTATTTTTTCAAGAGATGTTCGATTTGAACATCTACACTTAAAAAATTTGTATATGTTACCAAGATGCTAAAAATATTCTAAAAAAACACTACCTTATAATCACTTATTAAATGACATTAAAATTCAAAAAGCTGAGCTTATTAAATGATTCTAACGATAAAAAATAATATATTTTTATAAATTTTATATATATATAATATTATCTTATAATCATTGTGGACTATTAAAATTGACATTATTAAATAAACCTCCAAAATATTCTTAGTTAAAAAAAAAACCCAATCAGTCTACGTAGGACTACTTCGTATTTTGTAAAATATGAGATCCGATATTAAATTTTAAAAAATACCTCACATTATGCAAAAACACGAGATTAATTAGAAATTGAATTCATCATCATGTTATATCAAAACAAACACACTTTCTACAAAAGGCAAGTTCCATTGACAACTCATATCTACAAAAGGCAAGTTCCATTGACAACCATATGTAGAGCACATCTAAAAACAAACTTTAATTAAATTTGACAAAAATTATACTATAGGAACTAAAAATGTAAATTAATACACTTTAGCTCCATGAGTTTATATAGGCATAGTGGAGTGTCTAGCCTATGTTTACTATCAATGTGGGATAACATGAGTTCTTCTATCTTTTCTCATGTATTTTTTTAATTTTTTACTTTTAATTAATCCATATATGAACTAAAATTAAATATAGAGGGGTATTATTGTAATTATTCTTAAACATATAAGATAAAATTATATTTTTTTCAGGTCGGGTCGGTATTTTCATCCTAAACCCGAATCCGACCTGACCCAAACATCACACTTAAAAAAATCCGACCAGACCTGAACCCGTTTTTTTAAAAAAAACCCAACCCGACAGTCAAGTCGGAACCCATCGAATTCGGGTCCCATGCCCATCCCTATGTGTTGGGTTGGCTATGGAACTCGCTCTTTGTAAAAATTAAAAAAGCAAGTCTATTTTGATATAACTTGATGATAATTTCAAATTTTCGTAAATCTCACGTTTTGTATAACACGGGATATTTTTTCAAATTTAATATTAGATCTCGTATTTTGCAGAACGTGAGATAGTCCTATGCGATCAGTTTAGGGAGTATTCTTTTCAAGTAATGGCTGATGAGAGGTATTTTTCTAACTAATGAATATTTGGTTTTTTATTTAATAACGCCACTAAAATTACCACACAAGCATAAACAAAATCATGAAAATGGGTATATAAGAATTTTACTTACCGATCCACCAAAACCCAGAGCCGAGCAAAAGTTGAATGGTCCAATTCTAGTTCAGTACATAGTACAATAGCTTATAAAAAGGGTAAACTATCATCTTTGACCGGTAAATTATGAAGTAGATGTTATTTTGACCATTAAATAAAGCTTTTATCAATTTGGTCATCATACTTTTAATTTAATTTCAATCAAGTAGCTACAATTAACCGTTAACGAGATTAATGACGCGATAGTTAAATAAATTTATATAGTAATACATTTGATCATAAATTTTATAAATTCTATATATTTAATCTTAATTAAGATAATAACACGTTCTGTCCTCAATACTTATATATTATATTAATTTAGTCCTAATCTTAATTATAAATAATTTAATAAATTTAATCCGTAATAAGATGACATATCACGTCAAAACATTTTTCTTGTTGGAAAAATTATATTGTCCAACACGAGAAGGTCACGAGACTTGAAACAAAATTCACAAGACAAGAACATATTTGTTTAAAATTAAATGGAGGATGATAAATATATTATTTCTTAAAAAGAGATTTATTCTCATAATCCGAGGGCCGTGGGTAGGTATTAGGGGTGCAAACGAGCCGAGTCGAGCTCGAATATTGCTGAGCTCGACTCGCGAGTTTAAAATTTTCAAGCTCGACTCGAACTCGAAATCATGAACTGAAGCTCGTGAGCAGTTCGAAAATGTTCGAAATGAAAAAAAAAATCTTAAACTTAACTCGAACATGAACCTTAAATACATGAAATCTTACTGTATTTTTTTTTAAAAAAAAAGCAATACATAAATATTAATATTATTATTAATTTATTTTTTTAATAAAATCTTAATATATTATATTTTCGAGTTGATCACGAGCTTTTCGAGTCGAATATCGAGTAGCTCGTTTAAGCTCGTTAAGAACTCGAGTCGAGCTCGAGTCGAGTCCATTCGATCCGAGTATTTATCGAGCCTTAATCGAGTCGATCTCGAATAGCTCGCGATCTGTCTCATCTCATTTATAGCCCTAGTAGGGATGGGCACGAGTCGGGTTTAGGTCAGTTTTTGGTTGATCCAACCAGACCTGAAAATTTTACATCATTCACCAGACTCAACTCTGACCCAATTTTTTGAGATAAAATCCGAATCCGACCAATCGACCAGACCTTGCCCGAAATAATATATTTATTAAAAATATTTTTTATTCAATAAAAATAGAGAATAAATTAAATATATATATATATATATATATATATGAGTATTACTGTAATTATCCCTAAATATATAAGTTGAAATTATATTTTTTCAGGTCATGTCGGGTTAGGTATCTTTCATCATATACCTAAACCAACCAAATCCGGCCCAAATACAACCTTAAATTGACCTGACTTGACCCTCTTTTAAAAAAAACCGATTCGATCAATCGGATCGGACGAAATCCGTCGAATTTGACTCTGATGCCCATCCCTAGCGGTGAGTTCATCATGAATCATGTGATCTCGATGGATCCCATTGGGCATTTGGGCAGTCAAATTTTAGCTTTGGATTTGGTTTGCAACACCGACCGGAAAACAAAAACCTTGGAACTTTGACCAACAACTTGTCCATGTGGTGTATTTGTATTAAGATGTCTATGTTACGTTTTATAAAGTCAACTTTGAATTGTATTAACTATTAAGACCGATTAGACTTTTGTAAACGATGATTAACACCTGCACTGACACTCGTTGGTTTCTCGACGACTCTTTGACTTTTTTTTTTTATATATTTCGTACAACTAATTTCTTAATCGAAAGACTAAAGAATTTTATAAGCCGCCGGGGGTGTTTAATCCTGTAGTTAAGAACACACACATAATCTACCCACCACGAAATACAAGTCATAAAAAATTATCAGAAAATAGGATTACTGAAAATGTTGTATTTTATGTTTGATTGGTTTAGAATGAATGTAAGATTATTGTGTTTGATTAAAGGAATAAAATATTATTGGAATATATATTTAATCAAATTGTCCTTATTATATATTTGTTTTTTTAACAAGTTGAATTCTACTATAATATTACTATAATTAATTTATATATATTTTTAAAAAAAATTAAATTCATAAAATTTATATAATTTTTTTACAAAATTGAAAAGATAAATATGTTTAATGAAATGGTAAAATTTAATTTTAACCCTTGAACTTCATTTAAAATTTTAATTATAGATTTTTTTTGTAAATCTAAAATAGTTTAAGGATAAATTTTTAATTTAACATTCGTAGAATTTTTATTATTCAATGACAGAAGAATGATATTTTTGAAAAAAAAAATTAAGGGCATTTTAGTCTAAAACGCCGGTAATCCAACAATACCTAAGGGAAGAGGTAATCATATTCTCGATAATATATCCCAAAAAATCCACTGTTGGTAATAAAAGATTACCGACCAACCAAACAGGGGAATGATGATTCTATTTCTCCAATAATACAACATTCTTTGAACCAAACAGGGTCTAAAGGTTTTTGATGTCTCATACGGCGGATACGTCACAAACAATTCGATAAAAAAGTGGAGAATTATAAATTTGACAACTGAACTTTATTCTCTCTCCTATTTCACTCATATACTTTAAATCTTTTCAATTTATTCACTAAACTTAATACATTTATTTTTTTTTGTCATTCGACCGTTGAATAATTAACGATGTTAAAATAAGTTGACCGTTGAATAATTAACGATGTTAAAATAAATTGTTATATAGATGTAAAAATTGTCGTTTTGGTGAAAATTTAATTATTTTAAATGGATTCATCTAACGCCATTAACTATTTAACGATATAGTAATTAAAATAAGAGAGAGTGTAAAGTTCGTAGACCAAAAAAATATAATGTATTAAGTTTAATGAGAAAGTTGAAATTTTTTAAAGTTCAATGAGTAAAATAGGAGAGACAGTAAAATTCAGTGATGAAATTTATAATTTACCATAACAATACCGAATCATAGACTGTCGTTTCCCGTGTACTTCCTTGATTTTTCTCCCGCTTCTCTACCCTTCTATATTTAATAGAGAAAATAACTTCAGTGACCAAAAATACCTTATAATATACGATTTTAACCAACTTTTTTTGGATTTGCCAAAATGACAAACTAAATCGCAATGCGATCGATAATTCGCAACGCGATCTCCGGTATCGTAAATCAGTTTACAGATTCGCAACGCGATTCTGACTATCGCATTGCGATTTCCCAAATTCGCGTTGCGATTTTCCTAATTCGCAATGCGAATACGTAAATCGCAACGCGATTACGTAAATCGCAACGCGAATACGTAAATCGCAATACGAATCTGTAAATCGCAACGAGATTCTGACTATCGCAATACTGAATTTCAAATTCGCAACTCGATTTCTGAATTCGCAACAGGTTTTAATTTCGCAACACAAATGTTTTGGGTATATAACTACGCAGCAGCAGCAACTCATAACCTAAATCCCTAAATCGCAACTCATTCCATCTCCATCTATCACTCTCTCCGGCGACATCCGTTCCTATATCCAACGATATCCTTCCCCATCCGGCAACAGGTTTTAGTTTCGCAGCTCGTTTATTTAGTAAATTAATTTACAATAATGAAATCATCTAATGTTGATCATGTTTGGATATATTTGTGTTTTGGAGGGTCATGGGAGAATGTTCATGGTGTTTTACAATATATGCCTTTACCCATGAATCTTCAACTAAAACTGTCATTAAAAAAGTTAACTTATGAAACTCTAATGTTACGTGTTGCAAATAAATTGAATTTAGAGCCCCTAAGTGGATTTAGGCTATCTTATCAGAGAAATGGTAAAGTTTATTTGTTAACCGACAATGAAGTTGTTGAACGATTCATTGCTTACATTAGTGTTTCAAGTGATGATGTTACATTGTATGTTGTTGAACCTAGAAATAGTGAAGTTGGGTCAGTAGCGGGTAGTAATCAACTAAGTTTTTCAACCCCAGTTTATGGTGCTCAAAATTTAATGGTTCCACCACAATTTCATCACCAAGCAAATATTGTTTCACCACATTTCCAATACCAAACACAATCTCAAAACCCACAACATTTCCCTAATCCAAATCTCAATCAACTTTCAGCACCAAATTTCGGTTTTCGTATTGATCAGTTAGACGATGATGAGCCAACAGAAAAAATTGTGAGTACTAGTCAGTATTCGAAATTTGATCTTGGACAATACCCGGACTTTGATCTTGGTCAATACTCGGATTTTGATGAATTTTCAGAAGAAGAAACAGACCCTGCGTGTAATGATTTTGATATTGGTCAATACCCGAATTTTGATGATGAAACAACCGTTGCCGAGGAAGATGTTGTTGATGATAATGAGGAGGAAGTTACGACTGTAAATGAACATGTTGAACATCCATTCTGTAATTCATATAACACTGAAGAAGAAAAAGAAGAAGAAGAAATCCCCAAAGAAAAGTCCCCGAAGAAAATGCCACGGGAGTATAACTGGAATATGCCATAATTACTTCAGATACCGGAAGAAGAGTTGGTAAAGATAGCAGTTGATTGTTACACAAAAATTATTCGTATCAAGAAAGATGATTGTTTTGATACAAAGGAAGACTTGAAGATAGCTTTGTATACGAAATGTGTGGAAGATGGCTATCAACTAAAAGTTAACAAATCAAGCAAAGATCGTTTCGAAACAAGGTGTATGATTGACAAAAACTGTATGTGGCGTATGATTGCAAAGAGGATAAAAGATTGCGAAATGTTTCAAGTTATGACTTTTATTGATAAACATACATGTTCAAGAACCCAAGTTTTTCCTCACCATAGACAGGCAAACAAAAAGATGTTGGGTGGTTTTCTGGCTGAGTTAATGTTTTTGAATGGTAGGGTATATCGGGGACATGAAATTATGACTGACATGAATGCTCGGTTCAAGATTAGTATCTCATATTCTCAAGCTTGGAGAGCCAAATGTTATGCCTTGGAATTGTTGAGGGGGTCGCCAGAAGCATCGTTTGCCCAACTGCCGGCTTATTGTCACAATTTAAAGCTGAAAAATCCTGGGTCGGTAACTCATATCAAAACAGATAGAGATGGACGCTTTGAGTTGCTGTTTATCGCCATTGGTGCTGCGGTTAGTAAATCAATATAATTTTGTTGACTCATTTTTGTTAGTTACATGCATTTCACATTTAAATGATTATATTTCTTGTGTTTATGATTTTGTAGATTCGTTCGTTTATTAATTGCATGCGCCCATTTATTATAGTTGACGGAGCACATTTAAAAGGTCGATTCCTTGGAGTAAACTTATTAGCAGTAGCCATGGATGCTAACAATGGGATACTGCCAATAGCTTACGGGGTTGGTAATCTGAAACCTCTAATTCATGGACATGGTTTATGGGGTATCTTAGGGATTGCATAGGTCCTATTAGCAATCTAATAATCATATCCGATAGGGAAAACTCAATTGACAATGCTGTTAGAAGGTGTTTACCATATGTTTTTCATGGACTTTGTGGTGTTCATTTGTATAGAAATATAAAATCAAGGTCTGCTGGTATAAAAAATCACAAATGGACATACTGGAAGGCTGTAAAAGCTTATCGGAAAGTGGATTTTAATAAGCATATAAACTGTTTAAGACGTGTTTTGCCTCAGTGTGCTCAAACACTAGAAGATGTCGGGTTTGAAAGATTGTCAAGAGTACATCAACTTGGAGCAAGATATGGTTTCATGACGTCTAATAGTGCAGAATCAATCAACGCTCTAAGTCGTCATTCCCGGAAATTACCAATTACTATGTTAATGTAGTTTTTTCGAGCCTCTATTCAACAGTGGTACTACAAGAAAAGAAACCATGCAGATATTATTTCTTTAAATTCGTAACTTATCATATATTTTACTAAGTATTATTTATTTAAATTTACATGAACATTGGAACATCGTGTTACACCATGGACAGAAAAAAAGACAACGAAACGTGTTGTGAAGTCAACGTTATGGAGAGTTGAACCATGTTCAAACACTTTGTTTGAAGTACTGGATAATAACTTAAATGGGCTTGTCGATCTAAATGCAAAGACGTATAGTTGTATGAAATGGCAAACATCTGGTTATCCGTGTGGCCATGTTATAAAAGTTTCTCTTCATCTAAACCAAGATGATTCAAGCGCATACGCTATGGATTGCTACACTACAGAAGTATATCGACAGACTTATGGCGAGATTGTCTACCCTATTCCACACCCTTCTGAGTGGGACATACCAGATGACTTACAAACAATTTTGCCACCAGCCATGTACAGAAGGCTACCTGGCCGACCAAAAAGTCACGATCGTATACCGTCTAAGGGTGAATAGAAGAAGAGATCGACATGTAGTACGTGCAAGGAAAGTGGTCATACAAGGTTGACATGTGGATCACCAGTGCCATCACAATCATCTTTTCCTCTACCAAAATATGGATCCTCATCAAAATTCCAATCACAACCGGCTTCACCTTTTGGGACTGTTAACTTAGGTGATTTTTAAATGCAAATTTTGTATTATGTGTATATTATGTGTGAACTTTTAACATTTTCAGTTAGGCATGTATTAGTAACTTGATTTTGAACATTGCTATGATAAGTTCAGTTGTTATCACTTATTAGATATTCATTTGACTATCGAAACGCGGAAATCGCATCACGGAAATGACTATCGCAATGCGGAATTGACTATCGCAACGCGGAAATGACTATCGCAACGAGAGAATCGCAATGCGAAATGAAAATTGCAATGCGAAATGAAAATCGAAACGAGTGAATCAGTTTCCAGATTCACAACGCGATTCTGACTATCGCATTGCGATTTCCCAAATTCACGTTACGATTTTCCTAATTCGCAACGCAAATACGTAAATCGCAACGCGATTACGTAAATCGCAATGCGAAATGAAAATCGCAACGAGTGAATCGCAATGCAAAAATGAAAATCGTTGCGATTTACGTACGATTTACAGATTCGCAATGCGATTACGTAAATCGCAATGCGATTACGTAAATCGCAATGCGATTACGTAAATCGCAATGTGAATCTGTAAATCGCAACGATTTTCATTTTCGCATTGCGATTCACTTGTTGCGATTTTCATTTCGCATTGCGATTCTCTCGTTGCGATAGTCATTTCCGCGTTGCGATAGTCTGTTTTGCATTCAACATAATGCAGATTGAAATCAACAAATCAACTATTACATTTTAATCAATTAAACAAGCACAAATATTATGTACACATCAATTAAAAAAATCAACATTTACAAATCATCTTTTACAAATCAATTAAACAATCAAAAAATAATAATGAAATCAACTTTTGCACCCAAACATCCATTTCACGCAGCTCACTTCAGGATTAACCTACAGAAACCAAACATCGAATCAACAACACTTTCTACAATCTAAAACCTACAAACAGCAAATTATTGAATTCTAGCTACTTAACCAAACATTTTCAAACCAAAAAGAGTAAATATGTTTAACAACACTTGCAATTGACTTACAAATTGTTTATGGACACTTTCATAACGCGGATGCAGGTAGGCAGCGTCTCGCATATATCGCTCTAGCCATAAAATGCCGAAACCACAAGCCTACTGCACCTCTATCTCTATCGGTGGGAGGTAGAAAATGTGTACTTTCTGTCGTCAAACGCTCCAAGCACATGCATACGAGAGGACCACAATCCCCTCTGACTTTCTTCGTTTGTTGTGGCGCGGTCTCGTATATGATAACTGTAACATTGAACTTCTTTGGCTTCTTGTTTCCAGACTTAGTCCAATAATCAATTGCATCCAAGAATTTAGCCAAATGAGAGCTCCATCCCTTAATCATATCTCTCAAATCAGACAATGATATGTAATTTATCATGCTGTCATATACTATTGTCTTTAGGGATAGGAGCTGAAGCTCGACGAGAAGCCAATGAGTACGGTCCAAAACAGGGATAAACACCTGCATCGAAATGTAATAATTCAAATTGCGCACTTATTTATGAACACCTTTAAAATATTTAAACAAATATACTAACCTTATCGACCTCCCACCATGCAAGATAAATTTTAGCTTGTCCATTAGTCAACACATATGATTCATGTCGTTGATTCTTCAAGTGAACTACGTGAAAAGACGTCGGCATAATTGTATATCACATTTTTTTAATATTTTTCTTCAATTTCATTACAATTAGAAGACGTGTCACTCATGCATGAATATGTTGTTTTACAAAAAAAGACATATATTAGTGAATTACATAAATTTTAAAAAAAATTAATCAAACTGAAATATAAGAAATATAAGACTTACCCCCATCGAAATAGCCGTTGTCTTCAACCCCTAATAATACACACCACCAAGACCATTCAATCAACAAATGCATATCATCGTTGAGTTTGTATATGTCAGCGTAACACCCTTGGCTCCGCTCATGTAGATAAAAATCAACTGCGGTCTTAGCCCAAAGGGTATTATCCAGAATTATTTCGGTAGTTGTTTCCTCTCCACTTCATCTGCCGGAATGGTACTGGCCGGTAACTTATACAAAAGCCAACAGTCATCCATCATGTCCGGCACGTGAGGGGGCTTCTCAATAATTCGATATATTACGCCGTGTGAATCGGGCTCTAGAATGTTAGGAGGGATCTCTTCAACGATGACAGTGGCCTCTTGAACAGTGGGAGGGGACTCTTGAGGGATGATAGGGGCCTCTTGAACGATAGGGGAGACCTCTTGAACGATGACAGGTGAGTCAGGCTTTTTCTTACGGATTCTTCGCACTATTGGGGTGAACGGAGACGTAATGGCACGTGCACGCCGTCTGATGCGTGAACTCCGTCTTGCAAGAAAAACCCAACGTAGAGCATCCACCTTAGCGGGCCGCTAAAAATAAATTAATACATAAATCAGTAAGTAAACAGACATGATATTAAACAGTGAGAACAAAGACAAATATATTTCAAACTTGCACGGTATTCACCCAAGTCATTATTATATCATTGTTCACAAAATGCATCAGATAACATTCCAGAAGTAAGCACTTATATAAACATTTAAAAGGACAACATAAAGGTTTAGTGCAGGTTCAATGACAACATAATGAGTAGTAGTTTATTCTTGAAACTTAAATTTTCAACACTGTGAAGTTAGTATTTGTCTTTTGGTTGAAGTAATGCAATTCATTCAAGTTTCAATTTGCAGAAGAAGAATAGAATCTGAAACTTAAAATCGTAACGCGAAAATGACTATCGCAATGCGAAAATGACTATCGCAATGCGAAAATGACTATCGCAATGCGAAAATGACTATCACAATGCGAATTTGACTATCGCAATGCGAATTTAACTATCGCAACGAGAGAATCGCAATGCGAAATGAAAATCGCAACGCGATTATAGTTTCGCGTTGCGATTTTGGTTTCGCGTTACGATTTTCATTTCGCGTTACGATTTTTATTTCTCGTTGCGATTCTCTCGTGACGATTCATTTCGCGTTGCAATAGTCATTTTTCATGTTGCGATTTTAAGTTTCGTGTTGCGAAAGAAAACTATTTCTTCTTCTGCAAATTGAAACTTGAATGAATTGCATTACTTAAACCAAAAGACAAAACAAAGACAAATAATAACTTCAGAGTATTAAAGAATACACAGTTTAGCAGAATTGGCAGCAACCGAACAAATTTACTTTCAACCAAAAGACAAAACAAAGACAAATACTAAATTCACAGTATTAAAGAATACATAGTTTAGCAGAATTGGCAGCAACCGAACAAATTTACTTTTAACCAAAAGACAAAACAAAGACAAATATTAACTTCACAGTGTTAAAGAATACACAGTTTAGCAAAATTGGCAGGAACCGAATAAATTTACTTCAACCAAAAGATAAAACAAAAGACAAATACTAACTTCACAGTGTTAAAGAATAAACAATTTAGCAGTATTGACAGCAACCTAATAAATTTACTAAGCAATCTAAGTGAAATGGTTAATCTAAGTGAAATTACGAGTAAATTTATCATCAAGTTAAATATGGAAAATCTTAAACTTACCTCGTTGCGTAGAGTATGAACCTCACTCTGCAACGATACTACCATCTCACGTAGAGCGGCAACCTCACCACGTAAAGTAGACACCTCCACACGCCATGCACCATCGTTATCGCGTAGAGTATCGATCTCCTCACGCAAGGCATTGACCTCATCACGTAACTCCCTTGACTCATCCCGTGGAGGTGGAGAACAGGGAGATAGAAGTCGTGGCATCTTTGCCGGTCGCCTATCATGAGGTGATGGTGGAGAAGAGGCTCGATGATGTGACGGGATAGGTGATGGCTCTCGTTGTAGAGGTGTATAGTCGGGTCGATCAGGTGATGGCTCTGGGTGAGGTGATGACTCTCGAAGTGGAGGAAGTGGAGGCTGCTCATCATTCGTGCCATCAAAAAAACGCTGGCTAGCTTGCCACCAATCAGTGGCAAGCTCAGCCTCCGTGGGTGTCAGTCTCTATAATAGAGTGTTGGCCTCCTAAAAATATAAAAACTCAAACAAAGTTAAACGTCTACTATTAATAACTTGTTTATATATGATAGTATTTGTGTTAACTTACATTATTTATTGTCGCATATGGTATTAAGTCTTCCCAATCCAACAGACGTTTCCTCTTCCAGGAAATAGCCCTAGGAATATCATTTGAAGTTTTAATGCATATTTCCGCATGCTGGGGAAAGCCTCGAATATCCAAATCTACAAACAATATAATAACAAACATTAGTAATTGTTAAATAATTCTTTATAATTTTGAAAACATTATATAGAAATTCTTACCTTAAAGGCCCAAACAAAGCCTGACAAAGTGTATTTCGACCCATCGCCAAGCAAACTTTTGTGGTCATCAAAGGCAGACGACAACTTAGTCCAGGTAGCTTTCCATATATACGAACCCCACGGAAACAGATTCCATACATTTAGGTCCTCTACCAATAATATTAGCTCCTGAGGAATAGGTTGTCTGGCCTCTTTGCCTAAAAAGCCGGTATACAAAAGTACTAGAAGGCATACTCGGACAACATCGACGTCATTCATCGAGTAAAACATATTTCTTATTAAACAATTTCTTCAGGTCGTCGACGTGTAAGTTCGGCTTCTCTATTAACTTATCAGGAAAAACCCGGGATAACCATGATGGGCGGGTGATATGACGAGTGTACCGGCCTACATCATCGTATCCGAATCGTAGACCAATGATTAAGCAGAACTCCTTCCGCCCAAAACAAGTATACGCTGGTGGAAAATAAAACCATATCTCTTCCTCACCACGTTGTATACTGTCGGGTAGATCGCTAGTCATGGTCTAAAGCACAAATGGGTCAAATTAGCATCTCCACCCGGATGATGTACTCTCAGCCATGGCCCGAAGCAGGTTTCCTCAAACAATTTTCTTTGTGCAAGTGAAAGCTTCGAAGCAATTGTAGTGGCTAGGCTAACTTTATTCCTTAATGTCAATGAAGCCGAAAAAATTTCTACAAAAACAATAAACATACCAAATTAGATATACCAAAAACTACACTGTGAAGATATACCAAAAATAATAAACATAAAAAGTAGTAGTTTATTCTTGAAACTAAAATTTGCAACACTGTTTTGTCTTTTGGTTGAAATGAAAATCGCAACGAGAGAATCGCAACGCGAAATGAAAATCGCAATCGATAGTCATTTTCGTGTTGTGATTTTCATTTTCATGTTGCGATTTTAAGTTTAGAAATTATTCTTCTTCTGCAAATTGAAACTTTAATGGATTGCATTACTTCAACCAAAAGACAAAACAAAGACAAATACTAACTTCACAGGGTTAAAGACTAAACAGTTTAGCAGTATTGGCAGCAATCGAATGAATTTAATAAGAAATCTAAGTGAAATGGTTAATATATTATTGAAATTACTAGTAAACTTATCATCAATTTTAATATGAAAAACCTAAAATAATGCAAAAATTTCAAAATAAAAATAATTAAAAAAACTAACCCTCGGAGGTTGATTTTTCATTTCTGAATGATTGTGAGGGATTTCTAACTGTGAATGGGTTGTGAGGGATTTCGTCGGAGATGGGGACGGATTTCGCCGCAGAGAGTGAGAGATGGAGATGGACTGAGTTGTGATTTTGGTTTTAGGTTATGAGTTACGATTACGGGATATACTGTGGATGGTTCAGTGTTTCGATAATTAATATTCGTGTTTGGAATTTGAAAATAAAATACGCGTAGAGATTTTAATGACGCTTTAAAAATCGCGTTGCGATTTACGGATACGCGTTGTGATTTACGCATTGCGATTTACGTATTCTCGGTGCGATTTACGGATACGCGTTGCGATTTTACGGATACTCGTTGCGATAGTCAGAATCGCGTTGCGATTTATATGTTCGCGTTGCGATTTTCCAGAACGATTTTCATATTCGCGTTGCGATTCTGGAAAATCGCAATGCGAATTCGTACTATCGCATTGCGATTATTCATAATCGCGTTGCGATTCTAAGAACTGATTTGCGATTCTAGAAATCGCATTGCGATTTTTATTTCTCATTGTAATTTTATTGATCATTTTGACAAATCAAAAAAAATTTGGTTAAAATCGTATATTATAAGACAATTTTAATCAATGAGACGATTTTCTCTATTTAATATAACTGATCGTGAACAAAAGCTTAAAGAAAATTCACGAGGGGGAGCATGAACAGTTTTGTGTTAAGGTCAGCGAAGCAATGCGTGGTCAACGGCCGGAGCTACGGAACCATCTCCGGCGTCCGAACAGTGTACGGATCCGCCGTGGTTGGGAGAAGTGTGGAGCTGAGCGGGCAACGAAACGGCGGCTTGGCGTTTGGAGGGCTTGAGTGGCGGAGGATGATGAGCTATGCTCCTGCTTCAATGGAGAAAGCGCCTTTGGAGAAGAAGGAACGTGAGAATTCGGCGGCGGAAGATACGAAAGGGGAGGATGTGGTGGCATCGAGTTATTGGGGGATTTCAAGGCCTACGATCACCAGAGAAGATGGCACCGTTTGGCCCTGGAACTGCTTCATGGTACCGTTTCACCTTTTTAGAATTTTGATAATTTTGTTTCTTTCTCTTGTTTTTAGAATTTTGATCTGAAATCGAATCGAGTATCAAAGATAATCGAATTTCTTTCGATTAAGATCAATTCAGTTCATTAGTTTCTAAATCAAATTATTCTTATCAATTTTCTACTAGTTCTACTAATTCAAATTAGTTTTCAACTTTATATATATATATATATATTTATATTGTTGACTTGTTTCTGTTGACCACAATCTTCTAAGGGCTTGTTTGGATCCTAAAACAAAATGAATAAAATCGTTGAAGTTGAATGTTTCAGAAATGAATTTATCATTTATATTTGATTAAAGGATTTAAACTCGCTATTATCCTTGTTTTTAAAATAAACATGATCTCAAAAGGTTTGTAAATATGAAAAATTTTAACTAATCTTCTGTTTGATGATCTGATTATTTTTTTCTGCGCTGTTTGTTTGTGTCTATGATGCAGCCATGGGAAACGTACAAGGCAGACGTGTCAATTGATGTGAAAAAGCACCACGTCCCACATAACTTTGTGGATAAATTAGCTTACAGGACAGTCAAATTCCTTCGGGTTCCTATGGATTTGTTCTTTGAGGTTTGTGTTTTACCTTCTCTGTTCCATAACTACAATATTCTATAATTTGTCTAATTGCATTTTATAATGTTCTTAGTATGTTGTTAATGATTTTTTTCCTCATTTCGACCGATATTAGAGGATCGTATTCATATACACATTCATATCTAAATATGTATTGGACATGAATGTATATCCTATGGCATTGCAGTTCGGTTGTGGTTTAGTTTATGTATGGTCAGAGATGGGTCGAGGGGGTGGGGTTGCAATCGCATCTATGGAAATTTCTTATATAGTTTTCTAAGTTCGTACTTTAATATAAAATCATGTGCCCGTCCATGTAGCATACACATGCCTAGAATCCGGATATTTGTAGGCCTGCTGCTTGGAATCGATTCTCCGATTCTGTTTTAATACTTGATCCATGCAGAAACGTTATGGCTGTCATGCAATGATGCTGGAAACTATAGCGGCCGTCCCCGGCATGGTCGGAGGGATGCTTCTACATCTCAAGTCACTCCGTAAGTTCCAGCATAGTGGCGGGTGGATTAAAGCTTTACTCGAAGAAGCCGAGAACGAGAGGATGCATCTGATGACTATGGTTGAGCTTGTGCAACCCAAGTGGTACGAGAGGCTCCTTGTTCTTGCCGCGCAAGGGGTGTACTTCAACGCTTTCTTCCTTGTTTATGTAACCTCCCCCAAACTGGCGCATAGATTTGTCGGGTATTTGGAAGAGGAAGCGATCATCTCGTACACCGAGTATCTCGAAGCGATCAAAAGCGGCAAAGTCGAAAACGTTCCGGCCCCTGCCATCGCAATAGATTACTGGAGATTGCCTAAAGATGCTACGCTAAAGGATGTTATAACTGTCATCCGCGCTGATGAAGCTCATCATAGGGATGTCAATCATTTCGCTTCGGTACATATAACTCGTCTCTCCCACATTCCATTCTCATTGTTTCTTTTAGTACATTCTCTGTGAATTGATTTCTGGATCGGCATCTGATCGAGTAGCCTGGTATTTGAATCAAGTTGGAACATGGACCTGTTTTTGACTTGGGCGATGGACTTAAATTTATTCGAATTACTAAGAATTTGTCCAAAGCTTGATCTCGACAAGTCTAACCTACCGGATCAGGCCAGTAGCCCGGTTTTCGGATAGACTCGAAAGTACCGTCCTCATATATCTCGATTCCGAAGGTTCGATAACTGATCTTATTGCTTATTGTTTATGGGGTCCTGGTGTATGCAGGATATTCAGTTTCAGGGGAAGGAACTGAGGGAGGCACCGGCTCCTCTTGGTTATCATTAACTCGAACTCAATGTCGGATTACGGTGGCTATTCATGTGTTGATGCAAACTTGAAGGGTATTTATTTTGTATATTGAGTATAGTGTGTGTGGCTTATTGTAATTTCCAAATTAATAAGAATTTTGTTTATTACTATTTTGACATTTCTTTCATATTCTTATTACCACCTTTTAATTTATTCTTAATATATTTAATGCATGTTTTTTTTTAGTATTTTTGCTATATATATATTCACTAAAAATAATAGATATAAGAATTTTTATATTACAAGTGTACTCAAAAAATTAAACAATCTATATGATTAATAATAACCTAGATTAAGTTGGTATAATCAATTAATCAAATGTGTTTTTTTAAATAATTATCAATATTTGATTTATTATTTGATTAATTCTGATCAGAATATTACATAAGAAACGGTGACCCTCTCGACCTAATTTACTACATTCGTAAACATCAAGATTTAAACCCTTAACTTTGATTAAGGTAATAAATTATTACTACATATTAAACTCATATATTAAAAATATAAATGAGTTACTACATATTAAACGCATATAGTATTAAAAATATATATGAGTATATTATATATATATATGATGAGTTAATCAATCAAATTATATTTCAATTAAAAATATTAAAATATATATTCCTTTAAATTACTATAATACTATTTTTATTTATAACCCTTTAGATAAAATAATATAACATCATACAATAAGAATCAAATTTAGATAAAATAATATAACATCATAGATTAAGAATAAAATTTATAATTAATAAAAATCAATGAATAAACCAGATACAAGGATTAATTCAAAAAATAAAATTGTAACCAATAAAATTAATAAATAAATTATTTACTACTCATGATTAAAAACTTTTTTTATCACTCATATTGTACGACAAATATAGTCTAAATTATTTTCATAAATAATTATAATCACTATGTGAATTAATTTATCATTTTATATATTTAAATTATCCAATTTAAAAAATATTTACTTTAATATTTCTTTTAGTTAACCCAACCCAAAAAATATATCTTCAACATAACTCGATTTAAAATATTATATGCTCCACCTAATCCGACCTGAAAAATATATCTTTCACCCACTCCAAACCAAAATTTCAGATTATAAATCCAATCCGACCCGATAAAAAATATAGACTTAATTTAAAAAAACAATAGCGAGGAGTATTATAACAATTATCCTAAATTTATTTAAAGAAATTATACTATTACCCCAAGTCAAATCAGAGTTTTTTCACCTCAACCCAAACTAACTCAATCTACAAAATTTGACCCGACCAAACCCGAACCCATTTTTTTTAAAGAAATCTAACCCTATTAAATCGGTCAAAATCCATCGAATTCCGAGTTAAATTGTCCCCCCTACTTCTACCTTAAACAGAACTCAACATTTAAAGACAGTTGTCATTTCAACCCTATACAACAACGATTTGTAAAATTTTGCCTCTAAAATTACGTGTATAATCAACAAATGACAATTATTGGAACATATAAAAAAAAAGAAAACAAATAACCACACAAAATCAAATATCCATTTTTTATTTGATGGACACCATTGGGCGATGATGATACCCATAGCATGAATCATGTGATACACAGCCATAACCCGAGGCTGAAGCAAAGCTCTCTTATGAAGTGTATACAGCCCGTTTTGCGAAGAATAACAAAAATGAGTGTGCGTCTTACAGAAGAATGCCATCCGCAATGTAAGAGACCTTAATCTCCTCTTAATTACCGTAAAAATGTTCACAATTATTTCTTAAACAGTTTAGTGTTCTTTACCACCATTGAATCACCCTGGTTGCCCTATTGAAAGGATAAATGGTAAATTGATTATATCTATGACTTCAAAGCCTATAATGTTACTCAGACTCGGGTCTATGTGTCAAACATGAAAGAAAGAAACTATGGTGAGACACCTTCAACAGCTTCCTCAACTGCAATTGAACCAACCAAAATTTCACATGAATCATATAAATGCCTCGATCATTTAAAGTTTGCTGTGTTTAATGAATCACTAATAAAAGTTGTGTTATCATGTTCATTTTCAAACAACAGAAACGTAATTCGGTCTAACACGTACGTCATAATCGTAATGAGGGGAAATAGATTAAAGTTTCAATCTATTTGCAAAGAGGACCTTCATAATTACTACATAACACCTCCAAAGTAACCAACAGATAAAATCTCCAAGAGCCACTAGTCTGAAACCAAAATATTAGAAAAGGGTATGCTTAAATTCTTAATTAACACCAGACACTCCAATACGGGTGTCGGAGAAGAATATGTGTTTGACATGGGTATAATAGTTAGATTTTTCATAATTGTTTCTATACACACCGTCCTCGGAAGTCATATCCCTATATCTCTGTGTCAGAAACAAATACTTCAAAAAGGAAAAATAAGAACATCATAGGCAATACCACACACAGGGTTACCGTACAAGGTCTACAGCTACATAATCGAGCATATCCTAGTAAGCAGGGCGATAATATGTCCGGATGCCAAATGAGGAAATCATTGTTAGTCCTCAAACCAAGCACATTCTTAACAGTTAGCAGGATTTTTCAAGTTAGGCTAATCAAGCACATAACCAAGTATAACTGAAAGAGGAGCATGAAACCACAATCAAACAACACAAATTAAGGGTATAGATTTGATCACCTCGAAGGTTAGAATTGAAACCACAGGTAGTCAAGTGTTTAGCTAGTGCCTCTCCCAACTCCTTTTGCCAATTTTGGTAAGGCCTTGGCTTCGGAAACAGGCCACACGATCGCCGTTTCCGAAGCTAGATCAACACTTGCAGCAGAGACCTGGGGCTGCACATTAAAGAAATCATACAATAAGAGATAGAAACGACTCCATATCCAATGATATATATAACTTACTTGACTTTCTAGTATTTTCTTCACACTTGAAGCACACCCGCCGCAAGTCATCCCCTAACGTAAAATTTAAGAGCGAAAAATCAGTCGCATTTTACAATTTTTTTTCAATTCTTTCTAAATTTAAGAATATAAAGGGGAAAAGGGGGAATCATATTACCCCAACATTGAGAATAATGACATCGGAGGAAAGGGAAGAAAGGTCATCGGCCGCACTGGCTCCTAATTTAGCCTCGGAATCTCCGCCGCCCGTTCCTTCCCCACCACCTCCGCCACCGCTACCGCCACTGCTCCCATCATCGCCACCAAACGCTCCGCCGCCGTCAGAACTCCCAAGACACTCCAAACGGCGGGGAAATCGTTTGGGAATGGAGGAGGAGCAGATCCTTAGAGGAGAGAGATAGGAAAGGGAGGCGGCGGGGGTAAAGAGAAGGCATTTGGGGTTGGTCAAATGGAGGTTTAGGGTTTTGGGAAAGGATAAGGGAGTGGCTGAGAGGGCTGATTCCATGTCTAAAATTGTTGTTATCTTTGGTTTGCGTGTGTATTTATATGCAGAAGGCAATGAATTTCTGAAATCTTAATTCTCAAATAAGGCATTTTTAAAGTTTGTTCTTAAAATAAGGTTATTTTATCTCAATAATTATTAGGGTAAATTGCTCCTTTAGTATATAAATTATCGATTTTGGTCCATTTCAGTAGAGGTGAGCAAAACTCAACTCGACTTGAAAAGCCCATTTTTTTGACTCGACTTGAAAAAAATTCAAATTCAAATCGAGTTGTAAAATACAACTCGAAATTTTTAATAATTATTAGATTGATTTCTAAGTTTGAGTTGAGTACCTTGATTTTGTATGGTATATGTGAATCATATATGAAAAAATATAAAAAATATAAATGTATTGTATATTGTTATAAAATATCATTTAAATTGAAATCAAATAATGTCATAATATTGTAAATATTTATAATTAAATTTAAATGGGAACTCGAAAATTTGACTCGACTAGACTCAGAAAAATTTCAAGTTAACTCCAACTTATAAAATAGGACTCATAAACTTAAATAACTCAAATTTTTTTACTCGACTCGATCAAAAGCTCACCCTACATTGTACCTAAACTTTTATCTTTTTTAAAACCATACCTAAACTTTAATTTTTGTTTCATTTTACTACCCGTTCAAAATTTAATGTTTTCTTTGAATTTTTTTTAAAGTTTAGGTATTAAAACGCAACAAAACCAATAGTTTAGGTACTAAGCATGTTAAATTTTTAACGATGGCATACACAAAAACTAAATGATAGATGTGATTTTGAAAAAAATTTGAAAGTTTAGATAGTAAAACATATCAAAATTGATAGCTTACGTACTAAATACGTAGTTTACCCTAATTATTAAGAAGGTCAATTTAATCATTCATTTATTTTCTAATTTTCTTCTGATATTCCAGCACTTTTTTTTTCGTTTAAACTTTTTATTCTTCCTTTGTCCATACATGTCCTTATTTTTTTAACCTCATTAATTATTTAGTGGTAAGAATAGTTTTCACTTCTGGTTAAATTTTTATTTGAATCTATAAAATATTTAGCTGGATTAGTTTTATTATTGTGCAATATACATAGAAAAATAAATTAAAAATATTTAAATATTAAATATATTTTGATTTATAAGTAAAGATGAATTTGAATAATATAAATATTTTTTTCAATTTTTTTTAAAAAATATATAAATAATATTCGACAAAAACAATTAGAAGGAATGTTTTAAAAATTAAACATTTTAATATGAGAAGAAATGGATGTCCCTTTTTCTCATATGTATGGGGCAAGGGGGAGGTAAGATAGTAGGCTACCCCCAACACCAGGTTGAGAGCAGCTTCCGTAAGAGACCTTCGAATTATGAAATGCCCTCCGTGGGACTCGATCCCACGACCTCAAGGTTAAGAACCTTGTGCTCTACCAACTGAGCTGGATGGTCATTTCAACCTGATGTTGGAGGTAGCCTACTATCATACCTCCCCTTACCCCCATACATATGGGAAAAAGGGACAGCCATAATATGAGAAGAAACTCAGGACCTACCGAGCTTTAAACCTGTATTGAATAATAGTGAATAGAAAAACAACGGAAGAAGCTTAACCTGCTAAATGTAACAGTGGAGAAATGTAACAGCGGAAGAAACATTTGAAGATGCCGATGGACCTGCAGCGGAGTCGGGCTTTACTACTCCCCCTCAGAGGTGCTAGCTTCTGAAATGGAATTATTAGCAGCCCCATACTCAGCCAGCCGGGGAACACCGAGTGAGTAAACACTTCCATTTGGAGTTACGAGAACTCTCGAGAAAGATGTATCCTCCTCAGACTCTGCGTCTTCGTCACCGTCGCTTTCCAATTGCCTTTCCTGAGCTTCCCGACGAATGTACTTCCCAAGACTATCAATCAGCAGCTGCTCAAACACCTGGTGATTTTCCTTACGAACGTCCATGTAACCATACCTGAGAAAGCGGTTGGTCAGTCGACCGAGAGAACGACGAGAAATAAGGTATTGTGCACGTAGTGGAAAAAGAAAAGTATCAAAGATGCTGCCAAATTAATTCCGCAACTCCCCTACCAGTATCATTTTTATAATTCGAAACACATCATCTTACCTGGCAATACACCGGAAGAAATGGTAACTTTTGGGGCACAGTCGCCTGATATAGAATCTTTCATTCTGAGGCACCACGGGAACAGGGACATACTTGACGCAGACAGAGATGATTATGGAGTGGATAGCGGGGAGAGTGGTTATGAACTGACCGAATATAGCCGGTACTCCTTTCACCAGCTCATTATGAAGCAAACCGATACCAGGAGCTCTGATTGTCCCAAGGTTGCAGCCCAATTCTATCATCAAATCCATCGGCAATTTTCGTGTGACTTCAGTTTCATACTTGAGCTTGCTACCATAATTCCAGATCTACATGATGACAAACATTATGATGGCGAAAACCAATATTATCCAACTTCCATCTGGCACACTACATAAAACTGAGGAGAAAAATGTCAATTCCGAACCCAGGAAGAAGATCACAGAGCTCAGCACAATTATGATGTTTATCTGCCATATGAGAAGCAGAAACAACAAGCAAGGTACAAAATTATCATTCTTTTTCCTTTTTTCCTCTGTAAACGGGCTAATACACCGTAAACCTCTCCGATTTCATTTTTCACTCGAAAATCAATAAAAAACAAAAAAAAACGCAAGTTTCAAAGGGATTTTTTTGTTGGCGTTTTTTATTTTATTTTTTTAGCTTTAGAAAATAAAAAAAATAAAAAGAAAAAAGAGTGTTACCTTCGGCCGGGCATGTCGCCAGAGTTCGGAGGGTCGGTTTGCAGATTTGAACTGTGAGAAGGTGTAGTGTGTCCCCGAGACCAACATACTTTGGTTTGGGCCGGATCCAACGACGAACGGCGGAGATCCGGACGGTGGAAGTCGAGAGGTTCTCGGCTTATTTCGTGGCATTGGGGGCCGTTTTCACAAAACCAAGCTTAGATTTGTGAACAATGCATCGAGAGGAGCAGACCCGTGAAATTTGGTGGCCAATGGCCACCGACAGCCGACGACGGGCCGATTTATAGTGAGAGGCCAGAGATTCTTTCTCTAACTTTTTTTAAAAAGAAAAAGATGAAAAAATATATTAAAAAAATGGAAAAAAAATTGATATTTATAAAACAAGTTTCAGGAAAAATTTCTGTTTAGTCACCCGTGTTTTAACGCCTTTTTGCATATTGGTCATGTGCAGAGTCATGTTTCATAATTTACCCATTTTTGTTTGTGCATTGTAATTTTTGGTATAATTACTGTTTAGTCACCCTATTTTACGCTTATTTTTACAAGTTAGTCACTTATAGAGACTTTTTTATGATTTACCTTTTTATACATGTTATATATTTTTAGGAAAAATTACCTTTAGGTCCCTATAGTTTTCAAGTGTTTTTGCATTTTAATCCCTAAAACTAGTTTTTTATTTTGTTTAGATTTAGCCATTAAATTTTAATTTGTTTTAATTTAGCCCTTGTTTCATTTAATTTATTTTCTTTAATCCTTATAGTTTTGTAATTATGCGATTTAATCTTCATTTTTATTCCTTCAATGTGTGCTTGTTTATTTAATATATTTAATTGTGTTTATTATAGCTAGTGTTTCTTAGATTTTGGTTAACTAGTTTTTAGATTTAGTCCTTAAGTTAAGATAATTCTTAATTTGTTCATCGCTTTTGCTCGAGATTCTAATTTAATTATCCGAATCTTAAAATTAATTTAAAATTAGAACCTCTATTTTAGTTAGATTTCAATCTAATCCTTTTAATTTAGGGATAATTCGAGTTGTCTCTCACCTAAATGCTCAAGGGATCATCTCAGTTATTTAATTCAATAATTGATTCAAAAATCAAATAAAATTAATATTAGAACCTACATTTTTAGTTTTATGCCTTTAGGTTCTTTAATTTTTATAATTTGACAATTTAACATAGAAAAAAACCTTAATCTACCATTAGTTAATTAGGATAACTAAAATTTGTTTGATTGCATTTTATTTTTAAACCTAAGACAATATTCACTTATTAGAGAATTAATTATATATCTCTCGCAAATATGCTCAACAGGTGACTACTGGTGATTCCCGAAATAAGTCAACATCCTTTTCAAAAACCGATCATGATTTTCTAAAATTAAGGAAATATTCGGTTATTAGACACAATAGCTGATCTCTCGCATTCATGCTAAGGGACAAATGCTATCGGCCTTAATAAACGAATACCATTATCAACCTTTTTGCATCCGTAATAATTTTCAAATTAAATAGAGATCGAACTCAAAATTTTTTAATTTTAAATATAACGTAATTAACTAAGTATCAATTTTTGGGCGCTTGTGTGGTGCTAATCCTTCCCCACACTTGACTAACTCCCAAATCCGATTTTTGGATTTTTTGCAGACCCTAAAACTTAATATTTTGATAAAAATAAAATATTTTATTAAAATCACAGTTTTTATAGTGTCCAAATCACACCTTAAATGATTGGTGGTGACTCCTCGCATTTCGAAACTCTTTTCCAAGAAAGACCCCCAAGTCGGTATCGGTCTTTTTCCCGTCCGGGCGAAAAACGGTGTGGACACAATGATAACAGAAGTGATGACTATTAGTACAACCAACACAAATGAAACTTATCAAGAAATATTACCGTAGGCATTTCCATCTCGTTAATGCTTGAGATGGAGCAAACCATGACCAGGCAAACTCCCAGCAATAACCAGTTTATGACACGAGTATAGATCTGACCCATGAATTTTTTAGACGAGGGAAACAACCAAGAGCAGATGATTGCTCTATGCACGAAAATGTTGCTGTTGTCATAGCTCGGCTGGTAATCAAGGTGGCAATATTAGCCATAAATAAGACTGGCCAAAATGCACCACCTACATTGGGCAAAAACAGTTTCCCATTTAGAGGAAGACAAGCAGGACGTATTTTCAAAATAAAATATAGGTTCCAATCCAAATAATCGATGATCAGATAACCCATTGATGATAAAGCGTGAAACTTACTAGGAATTGAAGAAAGCATGCTCAGCACCGTTATGATTTCCTATAAAGTATGCTGCTTGACCCAGATAACCCAAAAATAGGCACCGGCAATACGAGAAAGACAAATGTGAGCTGCAAACAACCACTATTACACAAATAAAAAAATTGTAAGATCTAGAGTACAGGACTAACTACCAGCAATTAGTACAGGACATACAAAATACATATGATAAGGTAAACTCTTGCTCCATTACCTGAACTGATCGTACAGAAAAGTAGCAAAGGTCTGCAAACATTGCTTCAGATCCTGAAACATTAAATTGTCATCAGCACAATGAGATCATATAGAATGGCATATGGCCATTAATTTCCAACTTCAAACTCATCAAAGCTTAATCAAAATGCTTTACTTTAGCTGAATTTTGTAAACACATTAAAATATTGCATTCCAATGCATCAAAGAAAACAATAGAATAAATGATAAAAAAAGTTGGGATAATGTGAGATAACTAGAAGTGAAGTTCCTACAACAAATTTGTGGGGTTGCAAGAGAGAGAGATTTTGCAGTATGACGTTCTTTGAAATTATCCTTAACAAAAGGAGGAAAATTGATTAAAAATAATAATAATAGTCAACCTTGAAGTACAATAATCTTTTATCAATGTGTTTACCTGTTGTACATAAAAGACAACCTCCAAGAGCATACCGGGCATTAGCTGAGTTTCTCTTGAAGTATAAATAGATATGAACAGGATTAAATGCCCTCAAGACACTTGCATCATGCTTAACAAGATTGTAAATTCCAATGCCTGCTAAAGAACAAAACCATATGAACAAAGCAGGGCCTACAACATGTCCTACTTGACTTGTTCCAAACTTCTGTACACTGAACAAAATTACAAGAAAGACAACCGATATCATCACCACTTCACCTGCAAATAAAGAAAAGAAAATAAGGAAACACAATAGTTAATGACTATTTACCTGTAATAATATAGAAAATCATAAAGAGACATAAACCATAGGACGTAAAGGAGGGAAGGCAAAAGAAAAAAGGCCATATTGTTTCTAATACATACATATTTAACATTTAGCTAGACTGGAAACTCTAGTCCGACTAAAGTTAAACTATCATTACAAACAGCACATGATCGTGAAAAAGGCAGCTGCAAAAACGCAATGAAGAATTGTAGACTCATGATCAAGCTATGAGATCTACAGGTTAATAACCATCCCATGATATATTCAAAATAACAAATAAGTTTCAATAGCATACAAGTTAAATTATGCAAAAGATTCCTAGCCAAAAAGGTCAATTAGAAACAGGAATGTCCTCTCTAACAGTATTTACTAACAAACAGTGAAATGTGAGCCAGCAAAGCAATAATGTTTCATAGAGTTGATAGCAGCATGGAATAACAGCTTACTTTGTTCAATTGCACCAACTCCAACCTTCAGACCACCAATAGAAGACATAACTACAAATAAAAATGCAAAAGTTATCATCTAAAAATTAAAAATGAAAATAGAACACTCAAAACAGTTATGTTGTATTCTACCATAGCGTGATTCCGTAAACAAAAGAGATGAAAGAACAATAACACATAAAAACCTGACATCGCTGGGGTAACAACCCCATCAGCTATCACCATAGAAGTGCCAACAAGCACTAACATCAGAAGAAGTTTCTTCAGAGTCAATGAAGTCTCTAGTCGGTCCTTTATTTTAAGTGATCTCTCGAGCTCAGGAGACGGCACCTTTAGCATGAAGCCAGATATCCGGGTATCTGATGGAACCTGATTCGGGAGAAGACTGACCTTAGCATGCCGATAAATCAATGAGTACAAATGTAAAAGTACCACCACCTTCAAGAAAAAAGCAGCAACAAATGATGTAAAATAGTTGACAAGGAATATATACTTAACATATTTGTTTGAGACCTACATAAAAGAATGAAAGATCATAAAATACAGCAACAAAACATGTCAAACAGTTGACATGGAATTAATATTTAACATATTTGTTTAAGGCCTGCATAAAAGATCATAAACAAGGACTTGATTGGGATTGAGGAACATCTGGCATACCTTCACCGTCATCATTAGCCCAAAGAACGATAAGGACACATTTGACAAACGGAATCACGAGTAGAGTGTATAGAACCAGTGATTGTGCTCCAATAACATCTTCATATCCGTTGATAGGTGCCTTGCTAAACATCACACTAAACGTATATAAAGGACTTGTTCCATCATCACCAAATACAACACCGAGTCAGAAACGCATGTATTATTATCCTTTCTATACCAAAGTCCTGAGATTAAAAGTTAAGTATACGCATAAAAGTAAGCTGCAAAATTAAAGCACATTAAAAAAAGGTATGCCTCAACGCGATAAAGTTAGATACCGAACAAATTCGATTTTTCAAGATTACAAACAGAGGACTGATTTATTGCATTTGCACCATGAAACAAGAAGAACAATATACCTCGTAGTCACTTCTATGAGCGCCATGGACTTCGAGAGCTTCGACGTCGAAAGAATCAACGCGCGGTTCGGTGCGAATCAAACGCTGCACCGGACTATCCTCGTGTTCGGAATCTACTCCAGCTCCATACGGCACATCTGTAGTATCTTCCTCGTCCTCGATCTCAGATTCGTCTTCGCCTGGGAGCACCCAACGAGATTCCAATGAATCCATCGAGCCTGATCCTACTGCTCTGCTGATCTCTCCTCCTCCTCCTCTTCTCTCCGACAATGAACCTCCGCCGCTACCGCCGCCGGCCTCCTCCGCCATTGAGAAAACAAATGATTTATAAGAGATTCGATACAATATAACTAGGAAGAAGTTATCATGGATTTTTTGATATTATAGGTGGGCAATTATTTTTGGATGGTGCTCGAAGGAGATTACGCGGTGAACGTAAATGGCAAAACGGTGTTTTTGGGTTTGCGTCAGTCCTCTAACGAAGCAGGGGATATATCCATTGGAATAGCGTTTGAACTTCACTTGCTCAGATGGGCTATTCGTGCCACGCGATGATCTGGATTTTGACATACGCGCGGGTCGTGTACTGAACGTGGCGGAAAACATCAACACAAATACCCGTGTTTATATATTGGGTAAATTAACAAATGGTCCTTTATATTTTAGATCCGTAACACTTTAATCACCGATTTAAGAAAAAAATAGTTTTTGATCTTTTTTATATTATATTAACAAAAATCTGAATTGGTGATTAAAAAATAAAATAAAACAAAGCGCCATATGTGTTCCTCTACTTCTTTTTTCTTCTTTAATAATAAATAAACTTTTTTATCCTTAATAAATTTATCAATTTTACGATAAAACTTTGGGTTAATTATATGATTGATCACTTATGTTTGGGTTTAGTCTATTTTTCTTCATGGATTTCAAAAACATAATATATGGTCACTTTTCTTTTTATTTAATTAATATGTGGTTGTTAAATATTTTTTTATAATCATACATTTGGACCTTGTGATTTATACATTCTTTTAATTTACTCATATTTTTAAAAAATTAAAATAAATTTAATTCTTCAATCGAATGATGCCGCGTGTCATTAGTACCAAGTTTCGTGCCACGTGTCACGTTAACTCCCGTTATATTTTAGGTTTGTTAGACTTTTGTCACCGATTTAAGAAAAGAACGATTTTGATCCCTTATATTATTGATCCATTCAATTTTAATTTCCCACAGTTAACTCCTGTTAATCCATTAATAAAAGTATGAATTGATGATTAAAAAAACAAAAGCCATGTGTGTTCTTCTACTTCTTCTTTTTATCCTCTATTTTCATGCTTTGCTCTAGGTAATTGGAATCAACCCAAGTCACACACCTGACGGTAGGTGAGTCTCCCAGCGGAGATTTTCTACATTTACAATGACTCGAACCTAAAACCTTGCTTAAGCAATATCAAATTGTTTACCACTTAAACCAATTACATTAGTTATTTCTTTTTCTTCTTTTATAATAAATATTTTTTTTGCCCTTAATAAATTATCTATTTTAGGATAAAATTTAATGTGAACTTCTAAACCAGTAAAAAACTGAATTATAACATGTTAATTAAAAAATAATATGTTTTTAATTAATTTAAGGTAAAAACAAGATAGTATCTATTTAAAAATTATTAATCATTTGACGTTGAGTGTTCATACTATTATTTACATAATGCTCGAAATTTAAATTTAAGAAATTAAAATTTATATATTAATTTTTTATTAAAATTTGTCTATATGTTAAATTTCAAATGAATCAAAGTGTTTATATAATTTTTCTTCACAAAAATAAATAAAATTATTAACTATAAAAAATATGTATAAAACAAAAATAATATAATACTCTTGAACGGCGGCAGAGTTGTAATTAAAATATAAACCATCCAGAATCCGATCATTCTCGAAAACAATTTGTAATTAATCAATTTTGTTTCGTGGATTTTAATATCAGCAGATAAACCCTAACCCTAACTTTTCTTCCCGGTTTCTTCTCATCATCTGCGAAAAAAAATGTCTCACTTTGGAAGATCAGGCCCTCCCAATATCACCGACACATACTCTCTTCTCGTTCTCAATATCACCTTCCGTAAGCTTCTATTTCTACGGCCTCCCTCGTTAATTTCTTATTTGCTAAAAGTTTGTTGATGTTGTTAACTAAAAGAACATTTGATTTTGGTTTTGAATTTGTGTAGGAACGACGGCTGATGATTTGTTTCCATTGTTCGACAAGTACGGGAAGGTCGTTGACATCTTCATCCCCAAAGATCGAAGGTTCTTATTCTGATTGATTGTTATAATTTTATTGATCCTTTGTGGTTGTTGCCTTGCTGGTAATTTATAAGAGAATAATTTTTCTTAATTTTGGTAGGACCGGCGATTCTCGAGGTTTTGCGTTTGTGCGCTATAAGTATGCAGACGAGGCACAAAAAGCTGTGGATAGGCTCGATGGTAACCCATCTTCACCTCTTTTTATTTCCCCTCGTCACGCGAACAATTTTTTTTGCTTAAAAGTTGTGTTTAATTACGATATTGTATTGATTTTATAGATAACTCGTTAAAATATGTGAAATTTTCCTTCTTCTTGCAGGGAGAGTGGTTGATGGTCGGGAGATAACAGTTCAGTTTGCAAAATATGGGCCTAATGCAGAGAGGATGTAAGTTGTGTTTTAGCTGCAGTTAATTATTCGATGCTTTTCCACCTGAACTGCGTGCCTAATGTAGAAAGGATATATGGTGTGTGATAAATATTTGGTGAAAAATGATTTTGGTTCTTGTTTAATCAAGTATTTTGATGGGGGGAAAACCTCCTTGTTTCTCTTCAACTTGAAACTTGTCGGCTTGCTTAAGTAATTTGTATCGATGATTACCTGGTTACTGTTTGCGGTGATTGTTTGAGAAACTTTTTGGGGTTTCTTGCTTAAAGTTTGTGGTGCAATCTATGGTTTTCTTTTTCTTAAATGTTTCCTGTATGTATACCCCATTATTATTGTGGTGAAAATGTGAATTTGGTTATGGTATAACTTGTTGTTATGAAGTACACTTTCTTGCTTGGCTTCATCATGGATAAGGTTCACCTGCTTAAGTAACATGCAGTTCTGGTAAATTATTTACTGTTTACAGTTATAGTTTGAAAGTCTTGTTTGGCTTGCTGCTTATGTTCTGGTACAACATATAATGCCTTTTTTCAAAAAAATTGTAGATGTGCCTCCTTTATGTAATATGGTTCTAATTTTTCTAGTTATTTCATTCTTGAAGTCACTGATGTAATATTTATTTTTCAGTAGCAAAGGAAGGATTATTGAATCAGTTCCAAGGTCGAAGTACAGGTCAAGAAGTCGCAGCCCTCGAAGAAGTTAAGTTATTTAACCACCTCCCCCTCACTGTTTAGAGTACTTCTGATCTTTTTTTACTGTAATTGCATTTTCTCTTATATCTTGTCCCCACCTGTTTGTAAATCATGGGAAACATTGATGAAAGGATAATCATGAGGGTTTATAATGTTATGCATTTTCCTTATCAACTGATGTGGTATTGATTACGGTAGCACGAACATGATGGTGCTAAGTGTTGATTGTTCTAAATTAAATCAATGTTTATCTGCTTGTTCCTGAATTGCATGTCTGGCCAAATACAAACTGTTTCTTTTCCAGTTTACATCTTGACATTTCTAAATTAACTTTTATCTTATTCAAGTTAAAGAGGGGAAGCCCACTTGGCTTGTATATGTGATGCTTTTAAGCCTGTTTTAATAGCCAAATTATATAGGGATTAACTATATTTCTTTATGGTCTAACTTCTAATCATCTGATATACATGGTATTCATTATCTTCAGGCACCGGGATGATTATTACAGATACAGGGATTATAGGAGAAGTCGTCGTAGGAGTTATGACCGGTATGAACGTGATCGATATCGTGAGAAAGACTATCGCCGTAGAAGCAGGAGCCGCAGTGCAAGTCCTGACTATTCTAGAGGTCGAGGAAGAGGGCGCTATGATGATGATCGGCGGAGTGGCAGTAGATCAATGAGGTTTATATTTGTACTTCGCTCACATGTTAGAATGTCCAATTTCCTCTATTTTCAAAATCTTTTATGCTTCAGCCTTCAGCTTTTTGACGATACCTTCTTTGTTTTAGTGCTTCTCCTGCTCGCCGCAGCCCTAGTCCTCGGAAGAGTCTTTCCCCACGCAAGGTATCTCCCAGGGGTGAAAGTCCTGACAGACGCAGCTTTGATGGGCGGTCCCCAAGTCCTCGAAGTGTTTCGCCACAAGGCCGTCCTGCTGATTCTCGTAGCCCATCCCCTCAGAACTCCGTTTTTGATGTGAGTTTCACTTTCTAATGTATTCCTTTTCACTTCCCCTTTTTGTTCAATCTACTTTTTATTAAATTACCTTTACAAGAAGTGGACTGGTTCTAATAGTTTAATATGTACTTTTTTTATTTGAATTTTGTAGGAATGATCTTGCGGATGGATTACTGGAGAGACTCTAAGTAGCATGTTTCTTGTTGCTGTCTTGAGGACATTCATATATCATGTGTTTCCTAGTATTGGTAGGACTGGTTTTAATCAAATTTCCTGAACATTCTCCCTGTTACTTAAGCAGTGTCTTGGTGTCAAAACATATGTAGCTTCTAGCTTGATGTTTCAGTACCCACCGAAGATTTTGTGATGTAAGTTTTTTATTTTAGTTTGCTTCGCTGTCCCTCAGATCTTATAGTTGGTGCTTTGCTTGTTAGTTGACCCCCTAATTTATCTCACGGAGCGACTTTACTTGATTGTTTCTTTTCTGTACTTTTCGTAATTGTGTTTTCTGTAATCTAAGAAAGCTGATCCATGTCAAACCATCTGTTGGGTTTTATAGCAATGTTCGGGGAAAGAGTGACCTGAGCAGTTGGACATGATGTTGATGTGTGGCTGTTGATGCTGTTCATGTCTGTAGATGAATGATTGCGGTTGTGATGCCGGTTATAGCAGTATGCTGATTGCAGGGACCGGCTGTTAACTATTTTTAACTGATATGGTAATTGGTAAGACCCCTAGTCCAACTCTTGAATTCTGGAAAAAGCCTTTCATCTACCAGGTTCCTTATTTTTTCTTCTGATTATCCCCTTGAGTTACTGTCTAAAAAATGGCACCGAGATCGAAAATGAGTTTTCGGACCTGTAGAATACTCTGCATATGATGGACGTGTGGTGGATAGACGTTATGCAGATTCTAAAGTAGAATGTAATTTTCTTGTTCGAACAGGATAACCTTTTCTTTTTTCCTCTAAGATTGTTTCGTTGGCATATCCCGATATTCATGTATAACCACACCCTATTGCTAATATTTTGAGTTGTAGCAAAATTGCCCGTGACTGTAGCTGTGAAGTGGTGGTTGTGCCGATCTGTTGTAAGATACATATGGATCGTGCTTTAACCTTAGGCTACCGAAGAATAAACCTGTAGCAGGCTGTTGCCGCCATTTGCGGTGTTGCGTTGATTATGGTGGCCTAGCGGATGCCTTGCTTTCCTGTCCGTCTGCTCAAAGCGGGCTGTTCCATTGTTTCCTTCGTGGGCCATTATTTTAATTTTATATTTAAATTCAAACTTATTGAATGATCTTAATGGTTAAAGAGAGTATTGTCCTCCGAGCAATTATGATTGTGGAATGTGTTTGTATCGTAATTTGTTAAAAAAATTATGAATAAACATAGTTAAATAAATTATGAATCAATCCCACCGTTAAACAACGTTGAATTGTTAAAGCTTGTACCATTGTTTCTCTTTGATTTGGACCGGCTAATGGCATATTATTGATTTACTGCATTGATCTTTATTTTTTTTGATTAATCTGATGAAGTATAACACGATATCTATTATAAATAATTCTCTGTCATTTGATATTGGACGATGTTCACATCCTTGATATTTTTGGGCCCGAGCCCGAGATTTTAAGAAATAATAAATTTTTTATTATCGAAATGGTTTGATTCGTGCTACTTAATCGATCTTTAGACTGCAAAATATTATGTCACTAAATGGTATAGGTTGTTTGGTAGGGAAAATCATTATGCTATTTAAGTTGCCTATGAAATTATTTTCATCATTCAACTCTATACTACCTCTACACTGTACACAACACTGCACCACAGACGACTCCAACTTAAATAAACAACTAATCTATTAAATAGTTAAAAAAATTGAGGAAAATACATAATAAGAATATTATACATTAAACTTGAATATAAAAATATTTTAAGTATCGATTTAAGAAAATAAAATATCTAATATAAATACTAACTTACGAATAAAAATCCTTTAAATACCACAAATGTATACTTAAGCAACAAATTTCTCATTTGGTGGGTTACTTATCCATTAAATTATTCTTATTTTGGACGTAATCAAAAGGTGACGATAGGGAACCGACCCGATTGGGTTAAGTTTTTTTAAAATTCGGGTTCGGGTTGGGTTGGTCGGATTTTTTAAATGTGATGTTCGGGTTGGGTCAGTTTTGGGTTTAGGATGAAAAATACCCAATCCCAAAAAATAATTTTATCTTATATATTTAGGAATAATTACAATAATATTTTTCTCTATATTATTATTTTTTCAATTAAATCACTGCTTTTATTGAATAAAATTAATATTTTATTATTATTTCGGGTCGAGTCGGATCGGGTTAGGATTTTATCTCAAAAAATGGGTTCGGGTTTGGGTCGGGTGGAGGGTATATATTTTTCGGATCGGGTCGGATCAGGTGAATGATGTAAATTTTTTTTGTCATGTCGGGTTAGCTGAAACCCGACCCATGTCCATCCCTAGGTGAGGATTAGTATTGTTTAAAAGGCAGTCTTTGATTAATTATACATTAATTACAATTAATGAATCAAAACATTTTCTCATTCCGTGGGTTACTTATCCATTAAATTTTGGCAAACTTAGGGAATAAGCATCACAAAGCCAACAAATACCTCAAAAAGATACCAAATAAAGAGCCACGTGGCATGGGTTATTTTTAGGGATAGAGGGTATTAATGTAGACGTTCTAATAAAAAATATTTTAATTTTCATACTTAATAAATTATATAATAATTCTAATTTAGTGAGTAATATCATGCTTAATAAGATGGAGTGTTTTATTTTTTTTATTTGTTCAAAAGGTGTAATATAACATTCTACATTCAGATTTGGCATTTTTCTAATTTGGGCTCAAAGTTTTCTTTTCTTTCAATTTGATATCTGAATTTAACTTTTGTAGGTTGTTAAATGAACTGATGTCAAAGAGAGATTCATGCTAGATAATAAGGATGAATGATTTGATATTATATTTCATCAATATGAATATCAGTCTTCTTTGCATCGTTAAATCTTTCATTTTTCGTAGGTGTCACGATTTATCGATAAATTTAACATGAATTTCTGTACAGCGTTAGCCCGTCTAACATGTGATCTACAAAGTTGAGTAATATGAAAGGAAAATTGAAGATCCTTTTTATCATCTAGTATTGTCAAATGTTCCATCTAATAAGATAATGTTAAGTTTGAACAATTAAGTTCAAGTATTAAATTAGACCGAAAACAAGTCTAAGGTACTAAATTGGAACAAGTAAAAAATTCAAATATGAAATTAAAACAAAGTACAAAGTTCATATACCAGATATTAGATTAAAGTTTTTTAAAAATATATTTAATACATTACCTAATTTAAACAAAAATGTAACATTCCCTAGTTAAATAAGAGGAATAATAATTCACTTGTTTCACGCGCCACTTGCTAGAGTAGACTTCAAAAGTCCCTACCCTCAAGAGACGGAGACTTCATCAGTCCATTGCAATTTTGCAAATAAGAATAAGAGAGGGTAGGTCTCACGTAAGTTTCATCCCTTAATTTACTATAATTGAAAAATATATGGGTAAATTACATGTTCAGTATCTAAACTATTAATTTTAGTCATTTTAGTACCTAAACTTTTATTTTTTTTAAAAACAATACCTAAAGTTTAGTTTCTGTTTCATTTTAGTACATCTGTTCAAAATTTAACGTTAATTTTTTGAAAAAAAATAAAAGTTTAGGAATTAAAATGGACAAAAATTAATAGTTTAGGTACTAAATGCATTAAATTTTTAACGACATGTACTAAAATGAAACAAAAACTAAACGTAGATATGATTTTTGAAGAAATTAAAAGTTTACGTACTAAAACATACCAAAACTAATAGTTTAAGTACTAAATGTGTAGTTTACCCAAAATATTATTTATCTAAAAGTTTATAAGTGTAAAAAATCTATTTTTTTCAAAAGATAATTTACTTTTTAGATTCAGTTAAGTAGTTATATTCAGAAATTGAATTAATTAAATTTTCAAATTAAAATATTACATTAATTAATTTTTAACCAATTAGACCGTGAAAAGAATTTAACTATATTATAGGGGTCAAAAGAGGTATTAGACCTGAATTAAAAGAGTGAAAAATTCACAATTAGACCATTCATGTAGATCGTGTAATACACGTATATGATCGTGTAATACACGTATATGAATGAGAGCGTAGGATAAATAATTTTTTGCCTATTTAAGTAGTATTGAAAAGGTAAACAGAAAATGCTTGAGAAGAAGAAACGTTGAAAGAAAGAATCAGTCTTTGTCCCTCTGCTTTTCGTTTCTTTATTAAATTTTGTAAAAATTAAAATATCATTTTTTTAAATTTATTTATTAAATATTAAATATTATATTTATTTGTTAGGGTGTGTGAGCAAAAATATAAATAGCGTTTGGTCTTCTCTAAGCCCAGCTTTAATGGCGTGTGAGAGCGAGTATGTATTTGTTTTTATGTACAGTTCTTGAAGTAACCGTATCTGATGTGATGAACCCTTCAATCTTTGCATGCTTCACCAACTCTTCACAAAACGAAAACCCAAAATGGAAGTTCTTTTGATTTCAATGGAAATGTGATTTGAAAAACCATAAAAAAAAAGATTGTTCTTTTTGTGTTTGGTTCCCATCCTCACTCAAAGAAAACCAACCATTTTTCTCTTTTGAAAATCTGAGCGAAACCCAGATGATAAAAACTGGTAAAATGGCGATCTCTTGTGGGTATTTATTGTTGTTTATTTCTCTGATTTGGGTATTTTGATTGTGTCTTGTTTGTGGTTGTGTTGTTCTTTTTGTTTTTGTTGTTTGTGTGATGTTAGAAGCAAGCGCTGAGATTGGTAAGAAGAAGAGAGGGAACATGAAAGATGATGATGAGCTTGATAAGTTGTTGGATGAGATCCCTCATGCAACATCACACCACCACCACCACCATCATCATGTGCATCAACAGCATGATAACAGTCATGTGAATGGGCCGTCATCATCATTCCATGGTATGTGTCTTATGCACGATGATGACATATCAGGCCATAATTATAAGCATAATACATGTACTTCCCCTGTAAGCGGTTTCTCTTTACAGTCAGATGGTTCTTCCTCTAGTCTGTTCTCTAGCAATGGATCACAAACCCCACCTCCATTAGAGGACCTTAAACCACACTTGTCTAATGGACTGTTCCTTGATCCATCTATTAGGAGAAAAGCCAGTAGTAGTGACGGTTTGATTGGTGAAATCGGCCGTTTTAGAAACCTTAGTGAAATGTATATCAGTAATAATCAAGAGAATGGCGGTTCTAGTTTTAGAGATTTCTCCGTTGAATCCAATGGGATTCGAGTGAATGATCATATAGATGTCGAGAACTACGGGGCTTGTGATAAACTGAGGAGGGGTTTCTCTGATGTTGCTGGAATTCTGTCGTCCCCTGTTCCAATGGGTGTTCCATTGAGTTTTCATGGTGAGATGAACATGGCATTTTCTGGTTTGTCTCAGCAAGAATATAGGATGAGTAATTTATTAGGGCTGGGAATGGATTGTTGGAATGGTGAAACAATGAGATCTCCTTGGCAGAAGAAGGAACCGATGTTTACTTATCACATGAGAGGAGTTTCTGTATCAAGTTTAAGCAGTTCTTTGAGTAAGCTTTCGGTGAATGATGCTTTAATCTACGGACAACGGAATGGTCAGATTTGGAACGAAGGACGAGGTGAGCTGAATTTCCATGGTTCTCCAAGGTTGATTCAATCAACCCCTCAAAACGTGTTGCCCCTATCCAATGGGATGGCTAGATCACATTCAACTGTTAAAATGCCACAGGGATGCCATACTGTTGAGGATAGTTACATTATTCAAGGAGAAGGTTTAAATTATGTGATAAATAAGGGATCTGGTTATGCAAGGGCTCAAAACAAGGGTTCCCTGCAGGAGATTGGTGCGAGTAAGCGTCAAATTGGAGCGGCTTGTGGAATTACTAAGAATGACAAGCTATATAGTCCATTCTCTTTGCCACCAAAGTATAACTCTTTGGCTGAAGCTCGTGGACACATTTACTTATTAGCGAAAGATCAACATGGCTGCAGGTTCTTACAAAGGCTATTCGATGAGGGTACTCGACAGGATGTGCAAATGATATTTAAGGAGATCGTTGATCATGTAGTTGAACTAATGATGAACCCATTTGGGAATTACCTCATCCAGAAGTTATTGGAAGTGTGTAATGAAGAACAAAGAATGCAGATTCTGTTAATGGTAACCGAGGAACCAGGGCAGCTTGTCAAAATATCTCTGAACACTCATGGGTATGTATATATATATGTCGAACGCATTGCATTTGATACCTTCTTATCCATTGGTTCTAACATTGTCTTTTTTTTCTTTCTCACTTCCTTTCAGCACTCGCGTAGTTCAAAAATTGATCGAGACTCTCAGCACCAGGCAACAAATTTCACTAGTTATATCAGCCCTGGAGCCTGGGTTTCTATCTCTCATCAAGGACCTGAATGGAAATCACGTTGTCCAGCGATGCTTGCAATGTCTTAGCAGTGAAGATAACAATGTAAGCTTTGTGTTTTCGTTCTTGTTCTCTAGTGTTATATCTTGTATAGTTTGTGTGATAACGTTTTCATTTCCGAGGGTTTACATGAGTAAATTTAATTCATGGTAGAATTCCACCAGATTGAGCTTCGTACTTGCAAGTTCTATGAGTTGTTCATGGTGGTGGGCATTTTAAAGTTTCGTAACTGAGAAGAACTACTTGTGTTCTTTAGTTATATATCTTGATGAACTCATAGTCCAAGTCTTTTAGATTGGAATGCAAACAGATGGTTTTATCTTTTTCTAGTTCTCCTGGTATAATTGAAAATCTGTATGCAGCATTCGAATGTTAACAATCGTGGTGTCCGAAGTTTGAACACGACCAGTCTTTGATAATATCATATTATGTTTTTCTTTTCTGGAAAGGGTTAGATGTCTTAAGTTCAATTGACTAGAAGAACCAATCGAGTCCTAGAGTGTAACCTCGGTGTTAACGAAACAATGGAGTGTCTAACCGCATCTTTTGCAGTCTTCTATATACGATGCATCGTCTGTTATGTATTTCTTGCAGATATCGCAGATGGTGGCAAACTACCTGATTTATTAGGGTGGCATATTGTTTAACTTGGTGGTCTATTTAAAAATCAAATCGAGATTATGATGCACACATGCTTGTTCATGTGTCCTTACTTTCCTCGTAGATATCTGACTATTTTCCTTCTTTTTCTCAATCATTTTGATAGTTTATTTTTGATGCCGCTGCAACGTATTGTGTCGAAATTGCAACTCATCAACACGGTTGCTGTGTTCTACAACGATGCATTAGCCATTCAACTGGGGAATATAAAAAAAAGTTGGTGGAAGAAATATCAGCCAACGGGCTTCTACTTGCACAAGATGCATATGGGTAAGTATTGATACGATATTATTCGATAATTATTTCAGATACTTGTTTTTTACTAAGCACAACTTGATTAGCTATCGATTGAACTTTTCAGTGACAATGCTCCTTAGAGATATTATACGGAATTCGTGATAGATGCTTAACTGTTTCTCCCTTTTTTTCCTGCAATCTTTTCACCGCTGCCTTTTGTTCTTCATTTCGCAGAAATTATGTTGTTCAGTTTATCTTGGAGTTAAAAATCACGTCTGCCACGTCAACTTTGACTTCTCAATTCGAAGGGAACTATGTGCAACTCTCGTCTCAGAAATTCAGTAGTCATGTGGTTGAAAAATGTCTTGTCGTGTTGAATGACGAAGGCCGTACAAGAATCATTCGTGAATTGCTCTCTGCAACTCACTTCAAACGACTGTTACAAGATCCACATGCAAACTATGTTGTCCAAACTGCCGTCCGCGTGTCTGAGGTTCGAGAATCAATTACTTTTTCTACCATTTATGAATCCCCAATCCCTCATTCAACACCGAACTCCGTCTTTGCTTCTCGAAAACTGTATTTATTTTTCCTCATAACCTTAAATTAGTGCCTTTTATCTCGGATGCATGAGTTACTAAGAGAAGTACACTTGTTTTCCGATATAGAGTATCGAGTAGGTTTACTGCATATAGGTGATGGCAGCTTCATTTTCCCCTGAAGTCTGCATGTCCAACACATATTAGGACATGAGCATGGGGCTTTGAGCTTCCAAACGCATGAGAAAGCATAGAAATATGACCATATTCATGCCGGACATTTATCCGTATCCGACACTCGTCTAGAGTCTTTATGAAATGCAAACTTAATGATATCGCTTTAGTATCAAACAAAACTCGGGTTTATATTTATATTTCCGAAAATATATCCTAGGTTGCTTATTTGGTCTCTTCATTGATGTCCCGATTCATTTTCACCATGCCAGGGACTACTGCATAACTCACTCGTCGATGCAATCGAGTCCTGCAAGGCCGTATCGCTCAACAGCCCATATTCGAAGAGGATTTTCTCTCAGAAGCTTCTGAAAAGGTGAATGTACATTCTCCCCGTCTCTGAAAGAAGAAGTTGTTTTATGTCTCTAAATTTCTTTTATCTATTATAATTCGATTTAACCATAAAACGGATCGTGTCGACACCCCGAGAAAGAGCTTTTAATCTTCTTCGAGTGTGCATGGAAATGCCCTTTCCATGCAGACTCGAAGGAGTCTGAGAGATTAAGTAATTTTGCTCTGAAATTGCTTAAAATTTTGGACATGTATTATTTTGTTGTCCAGTTGATCTATCTATGAATTGGATATTATATCATCTTTATTTCCTTTCACAATGCTCACTGCATGAAGCTGTGCAGTGTATAGAATGTTTCCTTGATTCCTGCTGTACAGTACAATCTGAACACCATTTTTATAATAGTCCCTAAACTATGGTTTTTGCATCAATTTGGTCGTTGAGCTTTTAAAATTCATAAAATGATCATTGAATTTATCAAATTGTTATAAAATGATTAATATCTAATTTGGTCTTTTAAAACTAGAAGGTATAAAATTTTAGTTTTTTTTATATAAACATATGAAAATCCATGTATATATTTTCTAAAAATTATAATTCTATGATTTTTAAAAATAATAAAATGGTATAAAATGTGTAGATTGTTTCATGTCTTCCTTAGGATTAAAAGTGAGAATGGTAAATAAAAGTAAAAGCCTAACATAGTTTGCTCAAATTGAAGCATAATATTTCAAAATGGTCAAATAAGAGCATAACATTAAGCCTTTAATGTCAGACCCTTGATTGAACATATTCAGAAACATTAAGCCCTTATTTGATCATTTTAAAATGTTAAACCTTTATGTGAGTAACCCCTAGAAGGTTATGCCCTTATTTGAAAATTTGTGTTTAGATACGAGACAAAAGAATTTAGATGCTAAATTGAGAAAATAGACATAAATCAGGGACTAAATCATAAATAAAACATTTAAATATTAAAAAACAACTTAATGCAAAAATAAGTGTCCGGACTCTACCCTAAATTAACTTTAAAACCTAAAGATTTTTCGCTAAAACTATTTACCTAACGTTTCCTCCGTAACACTTTCAAGTGTAGAAAAAATATTTGTGCTAACAAAAGTAATTATTTTTTAAATTTTATTTTAAAAATGTAACTTCTAACTACTCAACGCCTTAATAAAGGAAGACTTAATTAATATAAAAATAAGTGCTCAAACTATGTTCAAAGTTAACTTTTGCTGTCTGAAGAATTTTTTGTTAAAAATAGGTACCTAATGTTTCATCCGTTTTACTTTTAGGTAATTACTATTAAAATAATAAATTAAATTATAACATGTCATATTTATATTTTTTTAAAATATTTATATTTTAAAAAATATAAACGTGACATGTGTCATTTAACGATTTTTTAAACGACATACACTTAAAAATATAATAAAAATATTAATTTTAACAAAAAAATTCTTCCAACTTCAAAAATTAACTTTAGACATAATTTTGTCCCCTTTTTTTGTATTAAGCCATAAATAAACGTAGAATTTCGAACCACCAAGTAACGGCCCAACCACGTGAAGCCACGTCCAAAAGTTCCATCACCGACGTGGTCCCGGGACACGTGTCGATATTCCAAAAGCTAAAACCAACGTGGACCAATAACGTCAAAGAAACTGATCGGATCTCATCGCCCCACTCTCATCCACGAATGCTGATATGTGATATCTACCCGTTTTACAACGGCCGTCTTTTTCTTCTCCTCGCCACGTGGCGTCCACAAAATCACTCTTCCCTTTTAGGTTTTTCAACCTTTCAGAAAATATAATTAAATAATAAAACATTTTTTAATTACCATTAAGGGCTTGTTTGGTTCAAGGATTGTGGGATTCCCATGGGATGAGAATCCCACATTCCCATGTTTGGTTGGCCGGGAATCTCATTCCCGGTAATGTTTTATTACTAATAGTAGATTTTTTGGAGTATATTACCGGGAATGTCATTACCTTCATTCCCTTAGGTATTGTAACATTACCGGCGTTTTGGACTAAACTGCCCTTAAATTTTTATTTTTTTTTCAAAAATATCATTCTTCTGTCATTGAATAATAAAAATTCTACGAAGGTTAAATTACAAATTTATCCTTAAATTATTTTAGATTTACAAAAAAAAAGTCTATAATTAAAATTTTATATGAAGTTCAGGGGTTAAAATTTTTTTTACCCTTTCATTAAACCTTTTTTATATTTTTAATTTTGTAAAAAAATTATATAAATATTATGAATTTAATTTTTAAAGAAAATATATAAATATTTTACAATTTGTAATATTATACAAATATATAACAAGGACAATTTGGTCAAATATATATTCCAATAATCTTTTATTTCTTTAACCAAACAAGGTAATCTTACATTCCTGCTAAACAAACCAAACACAAAATACAATATTCCCAGTAATTCTATTCCCTGGTAATATTTTATTCCCACTGGTAATCTTACATTCCGTGAACCAAACGCACCCTAAGGGGAAAATGAGGGAAAAATGGGGTGCTCTGTCTGCTCTCTCTGTAACTTTGCCTGTAGATTTTTTTTGTGTGGATAAATCGATTTTATTATCCAGAGAATAGTGTGTTGTTACAAAACAATCAACCAATCAGAACAAACAACAAAATCCCTACTTACAAAAACAAATATTGATTAGACAATACCCCAAGTTTTACAAAGGTTATCATTAATAATATCAATTATATTAATATTTCTACCCTTAAGTTGTATCCCCACGACTTCTTTAATAGCCATTAACATGTCTTCAATAGATCTATGTCGTCCTTGAAAAATTCTGCGATTCCTTTCCACCTACAGTATGTAGATATGAGCAGTCCAAGATATCTTCAAGATTGTGATGAGTAAAGACTTCCCTTTCCATGTTGATGAAGCTCGAATAATCATTTTCATCCCAAGGGAAGTAAGCTGCAATCCACATACTGAACAGCAAGAGGACATTGAGAGAAAATATGGTTTCTTGTCTCATGTTCAATGTTGCAATTTACACATGTCCCTTCTAAAGTGATTCCCATTTTGAGTAACCTGTCCCTTGTTGGAAGTCTGTTCAGCAACGCCATCCAGGAGATTAAGCTGAATTTTGGAATGTGTATGGGAAACCATATTAGTTTGTGCCAGTGGACTTTTTACCATTTGATTCGAATAGCATCCCATATATCCCTTAGCTTTAACGGATCAGAAGAGGAAAAAAATAGGGAAAGTAATAGCACACATTTTAAGTAATCCGCTAACAGTCCAGCTCAAATTATAACTTGTAATATAATCCCAAAAATCATGGTCCTTAAGAATGTAATTCTGTAACCAGGCAACCCAAAGAGAACCATCTCTCGCAATGATTTTCCTTAAGAGATCAATAAGACACGCTTTGTTCCAACTTTTTATGTTCTTCAGACCGAGGCCTCCTTCAGCTTTAGAAAAGCAAATAGAATCCCAACTGACTCGAGCACCTGCTGCTGCCTTGTCTTCACCTTTCCAGAAAAATCTGGAACAAAGCTGATTAACCTTTAATAGGATCGATTAAGGAATCATAAGTTGCCTACACCAGTAATTAGAGACACTGAACAGGACTGAACGAATGAGTTCAAGTCTGCCAGCATAACTCAGATTTCTAGTAGACCAATGTTGGAGCCTTTGTTTAATTTTTTCAATAAGCATTTCACATTCCTTCTCGTAGAGTTTTCGGGTAACAAGTGGGATACCTAAGTATTTTATAGGTAAACTCCCTTTTTTGAATCCAAAGATCTATTTTAAAAAAAATCCATAGCTCTTGAAGAACAGCAATCAGCGAAAAATTCGCATTTAGAAGAATTGAGATGGAGCCCAGAAATTTCGTAAAATTGTTCAAGAACACTTAAAACACCCATAATAGAATCAGCATTGCCTTTGCAAAATATCATCAGATCGTCGGCAAAAGATAGGTGAGTCAGCCCTATCTTCTTGCATTTTGGGTGATAGCTAAACACACATTTAACAGCAGCCAAGTTCAGCATTTTAGAGAGAACATGCATAGCAAGAACAAACAAAGTAGGAGAAAGAGGATCTCCCTGTCTTAAGCCTCTAGCTCCCTTAAAGTAACCAATTAGGGAACCATTAAAAGAGATGGAGTACTTTGCTTGAGTGAAACAAGATTCAATCCATTAAATGAATTTTGGAGGAAGGCTAAGAGCTTTGAGAATAGAATAGATGAATCCCCAATGGAGGGAATCAAATGCCTTATGAAGGTAAATTTTCATGGAGCATCTAGGGGAGATTGATTTCCTACCATAGCCTTTGACAATTTCTTGAGCAATGAGGGTATTATCAATAATACTCATACCCTTAATAAAAGTTGTCTGGTTTAAAGAGATAATGTCTGGGAGAATTTCTGACAGTCTTTTAACCAAAATTTTTGTAATGGTTTTATAAATAACAGAACAACAAGAAATGGGGCGAAAATCTTTAACAGCTCTAGGATTTGGGACTTTAGGACAAGAGCTATTACAGTGGAGTTAAAGGCTGGATTATGTGGGGATTATTGAAGAAATATTGAACGGAATAAGATACATCATCTCCCACAATAGACCAAGTTTTCTTGAAGAAACAAGGAGAGAAGTCATCTGGCCCAGGGGCTTTATCGTCTCCTTGGCTGAAAATGGCTTCTTGGACTTCTTTGACAGTAAGATCCTTAACAAAGCTAGAAGAAGCTTCATGAGACAGAGAAAAATCCAACAATTGTTTAAGAATATTATGATCAATGTTCTTAACTCTGATATCAGTAGAACCAAGCAGATTAGAGAAAAACTGATAATTTCCTTAGCCATAGCATCAAAGGATTCCGATCTGTTGCCATTACCGTCAATAAGGACACCTATGATATCTCTCATATTCTTAAAAGCAAGAATAAAGTGGAAGAATTTTGGATTTTTGTCTCCATTTTTTATCCACTGAACTTTGGCCTTTTGTTTAAGGAATAAATTTTCAGCTTCTTCAAGATTCCTTAAATTATTTTGAAGGATGAGCTCCTTATCAATTCCTTCTTCTCCTTTTAGGGTAAGGAGTTGTTGAGATTCCAGTTCTATTCTTTTAAGTTTCTCTCGATCAAGAAGGTTACTAAAATTGTCTTTGTTAAACTTCTTGAGGGATGTTTTGAGTCTTTTAAGCTTTATGAAAAGTATTGGCATAGGGTTGCCTTGAACATTTTGAAGCCAAGAATTTTGAACCACATTCAAGAAGTTAGGGTGATCAGACCAGAAATTAAAAAATTTGAATGGTTTGGTATGTTAGTAGGAGTCTCTTTGGAATGGGAGACAATAGTCATGCAACGATCAGAGATACCAAGAGCAGAGAATTCAACAAAGAAAGAGGAAAGGAAGTAGCCTAGTTAGGATTTATGAGAACCCTATCAAGCTTCCTTGCAAGAAAAAGGTCTTTATGCTTGTTACTCCAAGTATAAGAAGGACCAAAATAAGGGTGATCAAGCAATTCAAGCTCTTGAGTAATGTCTTGAAAATCTTTCATATCAGATGTGAGGTAATAACCAAGAAATTCATGATCAGAACTTTCGGAGGAATGCAAAAAGATATTAAAATCTCCTCCTAACATCCAAGGGGAGTGATTGACTATAGAACTCACATCTTTAAGCTGCTACCATAACTGTCTCCTAGTAATTCCATCATTACTACCATAGATAGCCGAAATGAAAAGAGGAGAGTCATTATAGAAGCCCTTAATAGTAATTATTTGATCAGAAGTATAAATGTCTGAGAAGTCAATACCTTTCCTCCAAAGTAACTAAATTCTACCATTAATATCATAGTCATAGTTGGTAGTGATATTCCATTTTGAAAATTTAGACTTGAAAATAGCCTCAGATTTTTCAACTTTAACTCTAGTCTCCAATAAACATAATACATCAACATTGTTCTGAACAGCTCTAAAAATCACTTTGTCTTGTTTTTTTAGGACTGTTAAGTCCACTTATGTTCCAAAAGCTTAATATCATTGGGATGGGGAAGTTCCCAATTGACCTCCTACATTGAGACTATTAGATCTTTCTATATGATCATTCTTTTTTGATTTGATCTCCTTTACCAAGTTAGCAACTCCCAAAGAAGCAGATCTAGCTTTCTTTTGCTGGTTTTCAAGGCTAGGAGGAATGTCATCAACAGAGTTAAGAACATCAAATCTGTTCTTTGTACCAACAATAGGAACTTTATCATTACTAGGTCTACCTCTACCCCTTTTAGAAACAATTGGTTGAGATGATTCAACCTTTAAAGGATTAGCATCATCAGGGGCCTTAGGTGAAGTGGAATTAGAAACAATGGTAGAATGGTCAGTAAGGGCTTCAAAGTTAGAACAACAGTTTTCCCTATTAGTGACAGCAGAAAGAGGAGAATCAAGCTTTAAAACTTCTGAAGTCTGAATAGAAGATAAGTTATTAGTAACATCAGAGACAACATGGGAGACAGAGGTAAGAGCAGAATCTAAAATCTTTCTGGCCTTCTAAGTCCTTAGAAACAGTAAGATCTTCATCAGGAAGAGTAGAGTTAACAGCAACAACACTGACATTAAGGTTATTTTCAACACTATTCGAAGGTTCTGTGCTAACTTGATCCTGTAAAACTTCAATTCCTTCAACTATGGGAGCAAGAGAATTAGAGACATAAATTCCTTTTCTTTTCCAAACTTGTGAAATCGAAGATGAAGATTTTGATTTCAGAGTACATCCTTTTTCACTGTGCCCAAATACATTAAGATTTTGAAGCCTTCGTTTTAGTGAAAATTTGCGCTTTTTTTTGGAAGAAAATCAATCATTTCTTCTTCTTCTTTGAAGATTGGAGTGTTTTACTTTCCGGTGATAATTTTCAATTTCAGGTGAGTTTTTCCTTTCCGTTTCATTTTTTTCCGATATTTTTTTACCGGTTAAATGTCTAAACTAATATTCATAGTTTGTTGTTCTTTTCAACATAATCTACCACATTTTGGAGAGAAGGGAAAAAAACTTTTCAAAAATTAAATTAACATTAATCTAAAAAAATAGAATTATCACCTCACCTCGAGGTGACGAGATCCACGAGAAATATTAAAATATTAGACTCATAATGTAAAAATTAAATCCCAGAGGTGACGAGTTCTCCTAGACTGTAGAAAATATCGTAGATCCCAAATTAATTTTTGAGGTGCCTATTGTGCTAAATAATTACAACGGGTGCCATATTGGGCCAAAAAAAAACCAACCAAACTCCTTAATCCTATTATGAGCTGGGCCTAAGCATAAAAGTGAGCTCATATTTTTGTCAACATCAAATTAAGATAACAACAAGGGTAAATTACACCACAAGTCACTTAATTATTAATAAGAATAAATATGGCTCATCCATTTCAAAAGATTATAAACAAGACTCAATCAATCGATTGTCACAAAAATGACAATCGATTTTAAAAAGCTAAATATAAAATGGACGTTAGAAGGTGTCTTTAGGCAATATTTTTAATAGTTTTTATCGGGTAAATTACACCTTATATCACCTAAGTATTTGTAAGATTATAAATGACTTATCTAATCATTTATACAAAATCAAATGTGTCACTTAAACTTTAAAAATCACAAACGATTCACTCAATTAATTAGAAAATAAAATCTATCTCGAGTTGTTGAAATTCTCAAAAATTGGGGCTCTATTTGACAATATGAAGAGGGAAAACATATCTAAAGATAAAGTTCGTCTGACGGTGGACAACATAAATCAAAATTCAAGAAATTCGAAAGTTTTATGGTGATTTTATAACCTTCGAGAGACTCTTAAAATGGACTAATAAGAAAAATAATATGAATCTTATAGTGACATTTGAGGTTCATCGACCATTTTATATGAATCTTATATGATGTATTTAATAAGAAAAATAATATGAATCTTATTTTATCTTGGGTAAACTGTGCATTTAATACCTAAACTATCTGTTTTGGTATGTTTTAATACCTAAACGTTCAAAAAAAATTCAAAATCATGCATAACGTTTAGTTTTCATTTCATTTTAGTACCCGTTGTTAAAAACTTAACGTGTTTAGTATCTAAACAATCAGTTTCGGTTTGTTTTAATACCTAAACTTTCATTTTTTTAAAAACTTAACGTTAAATTTTCAACGGTGATATTAAAAGGAAACAAAAAATAAAAATTTTAACGGGTGTACTAAAATGAAATAAAAAATAAACTTTAGGTATGCTTTTGAAAAAAAATTAAAATTTAAGTACTAAAACAGATCAAAACTAATAATTTAAATACTAAACATGTAATTTACCCTTTCATCAATAATGTATCTTGTGAACACTTTATTGATTCCCCACCGATCTCATTGTTCATGGCATTGGGACTATTCCATCTTTTCATTTCAAACATGAAATCCAAACATTCACACCCCACCACCATCACCACCACCCAACAAAAAGCCTAATTTGGTGGTGGACGGCGGCTTACGACATGATGTTTTCCGGCAAAATCATAAACAATGTTGGAAGAGAAATGGGTCGACAAGTTTTCAAATTGTAAGCATCTCAAGACAACTCCAATGATTTGTTTGACTAATTTCATAGTATCCCATCATTATAGGAACTAAAATCTTGTTTAACATCGTGTTACAAAAGCTCCCACAAAAGGAAAATTTAAATTGGGAGGGTCGAAATAAATTAGATTAGAAAAACCGTTTCTATAATTAATCTCTATAATATATGATTTATATTGATCGATTAATAACTCGGAGATCGATAATTATAACAGAAAAAAGATTGAGTAGTTGTTCAATAATATATTAACGTCTCGATTTTTTATTTAAATATTATATTTTTTTTAATTTTTTTTTATCTTTCTGATATTTAATTCTAATTTTATCATTAATTTTTATAATATCTTAGAGTTCGTAAATTCCAACATAAATTTTGTAAGGTTCAAACATGTTGTATTTTTCGGGTAAAGTATGAAAATGGCCCCCAATTATAGGATATTATTTTATTAAGTTACAGACTATTAAAAGTTATAAAATAATCCTCTAATTATAAAATGTTGCTTTGTTAAGTCACTCAACTATTAAAAGTTACAAAATGGTCATCCGACTATTCATTATGTTTCAAACTCGCCCTTTCCGTAAAAAAAATTGATGGTATTCTGAGTTGAACGTTAAGTTGTTGAGTGTGATATGATAAAATATGATTCCATAATCTCAAACGACTATCCTATCTCAGCCATCATATTAACGTCCAGCTTAGACAATCGTTAATTTTTTTTTGAAACATAATAAATAATCGAGTGACATTTTATAATTTTTAATTTTCAAGATACCTAACAAGTAACATTATATAGTGAAAAGATCATTTTATAATTTTAGAATGACAATTGGTGTAAATTTACCTATTTTTTTATAGCAATAAACAAAGGGGAGCATCTGCAATGATAATTTCCCGGTGGCATGCACACACCCTGAGCAGGGAAAAGCGTTGTTTCATCATATTCTTTTTGCTACAAAAAGTCACATCTCTTACAATTATCATTTTATTTGAATAAAAAAATGGCTGAATATTTTTACTAATAAAAGAAAATATTATTTTTATAGATTTTAAATTTAAATAATTACGTTTACATGATATATAATTTATATATAAATTTATATAAAAATAAAATTATATTGAATATTTAATTTCTGTTATTATCTATATATCGAATAATATTTAACGTTTAAACATGTTCGAAATCATGTTTGGATGTATGTTGCAATAACAATAACATTGTTTTTATGATACTTTTAGAGATAATTGTAAAAGGGATCCTCAAACTATGACCATCAATCTAAATTAGTCTCCAAATTTTATAATATTTTATATTAGTTTCTAAACTATAACTTCATTCTAAATTGATTCTTAAATTTTGAAATATTTTATGTTAGTCCCCAAAGTATAAGTATCATTCCATTGCGATCATTTTGTTAATGTGTCATTAACTATACTTATTAAAAATTAATTTATTTTTAAAGGTCTTGAGAATTACACAAGTGACCTTTTAAGAATTTCCAGGCATTCAAAAATAGATTATTCTTTTTAGAAAGTTAAGAGTTACCTATCCAGCTCAGTTGGTAGAGCACAATGTTCTTAACCTTGAGGTCGTGGGATCGAGTCCTAATGATGGTCATTTCATAATTTGGAGGTCTCTCACGAAAGCTGCTCTCAACCCTGGCGTTGGGGGCCAACCTACTATCCTACCTCCTCCTTACCCTGTTACATATGGGAATAAGGGTCAGTTAATTTTTTTTAGAAGGTTAAGAGTTTAATTTTGTGGACCTTCGAAAATATATTATTTTTTAACCAGTAGAATTAACGACACGCTAACAAAAGTCTCAAAATAAAATGACACTAATGGTTTGAAAAGTGATATTAAACATTTTAAAGTTTAAAAACCAATTTAAAATGACGTTTTTAATTGAAAATTAATACAAAATATTTTTAATATTTAAAAATTAATTAGAGTGAGTATCCTAATTTATGGACCTCCCTCCTATGCAATTAACTAGGTAATTAATTTTATAAATGATTAAATATGACTACATAACTCAATTATTATGGGATCACTTAAAAAGGTATTATGACAAGGCAAGTTAGTGAAATCATGAAGGCCAAGGCAAAGGCATACAACTCATTGCGCTTTTAAGCATGCATTAGCTTAGATGCTTATGGACCCCATTTAAAAGCTAATTAAGCAAATCATTTCCAACACAATGCTAGTGTGTGTTATTCATCATTTCTTATTTTCATTATTTTTTAAAATAATATATATATATATATATATATATCTAATTTTTTTTTAATAATTTAAGATAATTATAAAGTAGTATTTATTTAAAATCATTTTTTATTTATTGACAACGTACATATTCGCACTCGTAACTATTTGAACCTGTAATTTCTAAGGAGAACAACACTCACTTTGACTACTGAGACGTTTGATGAATTTATATACTCCAAAATACTTAGATTCATAGTTAAATTTAAAATATATACTTATCGTAGTAAGCTTATGTTTAATATTATATGCTTTATTTAAGGTTTACGATTATAAATTTCGATATTGATATTTTGAGTCTAAAGTTATTTAAATATGTTCAGAAGTATTCAAATGGACATGTTTGTAGTATCTATTTTAAAAAAATTATAAACTAAATAATTTTAATTTATTTAAATAAAAATATAAATAATTTTAAAATTTATTTATATATGAATTAATTACATCATGCTTTTCCAAACAATGACCCCATTTCAATTTCATTCATAAATTATAATTCTTATTCTAAATTAGTCTAGAAACATTTCGTAATATCCCAAATTTTGGAATAGTGACTGAAATGAAACTTTCAAAAGTTTAGGGATCAAAGTGTAAAGTTATAAAAGTTTAGTAACTAAAAGTATAAATTTTCAAAAGTTATATTTTGGGTATGTAAATAAGTAGTTCATCCCAATACAATTAGTTTAGTGGTTTTCATAATTTTGATCTAGAATTTGCAGAAAAGTTTATTAAAGGACAAAGATTGATATATTATTCGGATAACCGAATCAAATCGAAAGGTAACAAAAATTTGAAGGAAGGTAGATTTGGGTTGGAAAAATTATATTTATATTTTTAATTAGTGTAATTTAAGTTGGATTGGTGGAATTTGGTGAGATTTGCACTCTGAAGTGAAATAGTGCAATTTAGTGGTTAAAATAAAATTTTAAAAAATTATAGGGTCAAAAAGAATGAAATTTTTATAGTTATTTAATAATATTAAAATAGAGATAATGGAGTGGCATGGGTGTAACTTTTGGAATTCATTGATGGCAATTTAATATTTTGGCCCAAAATGAATAAAAAATTAATTTTTAATTGATTTTTAAAGGCTAATTAGGAGATATTTGGTTAGAAATATGTAGAAAATGTGCTTTCTCCTCCGGCAAACTGCCGAACATATCCAAAGGGTAAATTTGCTTTTTCTTCAATTTTGGTCCATTTTAATTAGATTTTGGACTAAAGTATGAAATACAAAAGTAATCCCCATTAAATTCTCTACAATTTGGTGTAATTATTTATTGGTTTCATGCTTGAATGGTTAATTTTTTTTATTTTGGTGGATAAAAGGGAGTTGAGAATTTGATGAAATTAAGTTTGGTTTTGATATTAGGAGCGTTGTAGAGTTATAGTTAAGCATGAAAGTTGAATAATTTTTTTTTGGAGGGATTGGTTTGGTGATTTGGCCATTGATGGATGTGTTAGGAATTTGGTTGAATTTGATTGGAATGTATTAAAAATGGTGTATTAAGGCTTAAATTGTGATTGAATCAAAATGGAGACCATTATGGAAATTATTGCAAAGTTTCGGCCAAGGGAGAAAATTTTGTAAAAAATTCCTATCGGTTTAGATTGAATGTAGGATTGATTCTAGGTACTTTAAATGATGTTTGGAACCAGTTTGGAATTTTGTTAGACCTTGAGGGACCTTTTTGCATAGTATGACAACTAAAGGGTTAATGTGCAATTGTTGAGAAGTTAAGGTCTTCTGCTGAAATTTAATATCAGAACAATAAAGTGGACTGATTTGGAAGAGTTTATAAGTCTAGGAACTCAATTGTAAATTGAAGAAGTTGGTGGTGAGATGGTGAAGTTGTTAGGGACGATTTACAAAGTTTGGAAAATTTAAAGGATTAAGATGCAAGCTTTGGAAAATTGGGATACAATGCTGGAAATTATAGTTAAAATGTTAGAATATTGAATTTGGATTAATGTGGGAAGTTTCACAAGATTAAGGGAGAGAAATTAGTTTCGAATAATTATCGATATTTTTATAAAATAGTTTGAATCTAAATTATTATTATATTAGTTAAAGTAATAATTCGTATTCGAAATTATTTATATCAGGAAATCGATGTCATGAATATCGTGATCGAAAACAAATACAAAATGAACCAAAAGAAAAGGATTAAGTTCGAGAGTGCAGTGAATATAGCAATTAAAGCATAGGGACACAACAAGTGAGTACAACTAACTTTTTTATCAAAAATAATACGATTACGACTTGCGACGAGTCAAACTCGATAATTATGAAAGAAAATATTTTTAAATTATATTTATAATAAGTACAAATTACTATTCTTTTATTTCAAAGCATTTAAATATTTTTGAGTATGAACGACCAAAAGTCTGATTTTTATGAGAATAATTTTATATTCGATCATCTAAATTGTTTTTTATGCGAATTAATATATGATTTTAAATAAAACTCATTGTATGAGAATGAGGGTTAGTGATACAATTGAATGCCATGAGGTGGAGTGAATCTGTATATGTTTTGGATCTGGCACCAAGATGGATCACTTGTGGTCTGATTCGGCTTACCCTAGTGGTGCAAAAGGTGGAGTGATCCGATCTTTCTAACTCTATATGTATGTTATATGGAACCAAGATGGGTCACTCGTGCTCTGACTCGACGTATTTTATTGATGCACGAGGTGGAGTGACTCGGTGCAATATGTTCTGACAGTAAATTTGTATATAGCGCGTTCAATCGTTATCTGACTCGCGTATCGTGTATTCTCATAATAATACAATGGGTTACGATCTGAATTGAAATGATTATTTGATCTAATATAGAAAAGTACAATTTTGCAATAGTTTGATTTGAATAAGAAAAGTATGAATTTGAAATGATCTGATTTAGAAAATAAAGGTACAGTGCTACAATAATCCAAAATGAAACAGAAAAATATAAATTTAAAATGATGCAATACAGTCTGGTTTACATATTTCTATAGTAAATTCTTATTACGAGTTTTAATTTTATGTTTCATATAATGATTTAATAATGTTTCTATACAAAATGGTTTGTTTTTGTTGAACTATATTTTGATATAAAAATTTAAGGAAAAATATTTTTGGACTTGAATTGAATTTATTCAAAAGTTTTAAAAAATAATTCAAAGTCCTTAAAAGTGGAATTGAGCACGAAATGTTTTTCTGGACAATAAGTACCAATACTGTTCTTACAGTATCGATACCTTATGCATAGTATCGATATTGTTCATATGGTACCGATACCAAAGGTAAGGGAAGTATCGGTACTCACTGGGTAGTATCGATACTACCAACAGTGCTCAAAATTTCATAATACAAAAATGGTACCGATACCCAAAGGGGTACCGATACTACTTTACATAGTAGTATCGATACCATAGTTATAGTATCAATACCATTAGGCCCCAACGGCTAGTTGATTTAAATATAAACAAAGGTAGTATCAATACTCTCTTTAGGAGTACCAATACCCTCTATTCTGGGCAGTTTTATTTTACACGAAAATTGATCCCCAACAGCTAGAAATGGCCACAACAACATTCCAACATATAAATACAAGTTCAAGACACTTGACGAAGGGTTATAACACATATTCAAGCAATCAAACACAAGAGAAGAATTTTCCAATCTTATTTTATCTCTCTTGTAAATATTAGTGTTTAGTTAGCTTAATTCTTTGTAAACACTTACCTTTGAGAGGTTTATTTGTTTACTTCTTTTTACCTCCTTGTAAAGGGTTTTGGTTCTATTTTAGCCAAGTAAAAATATAGGGAGTTTGTAAATGTTATATTTTTGTCCTTGAAAAAGAAAGAACAAATTAGTGAATTTGTTAGAAAATATTTAGGGAGGAGCTAAGGTAGTGAAGGTAGACTTGGTTGATAAGTCGAACCCCTATAAATCTTTGTGCCATATTTTTCTCTATCTTTTACTCTCCTTACTCCCTAAATAAATTATTGTCAATTCACTCCCTTGCAACAATTTCGGTTGTTCAATTGAGCCTCTTCGATCACAACAATTTTATCTGTTAAAATATTTTATTTTATTTGGTTGCCTCGTGAAAACTTCGCATGTGAATGTTTTACACGTAGGTACAAGCGAACGTGTAAAGTAGGAGTGTATTATCATCGTTTTCGAGAAGTTAGGTCTGCCATTGGAATCGGTAAGGACATTCTGATTTGTTATTTTAATCTGTTTGTGGCATGTACGTTAAAGAAGTTTTAGTTGCTCTGATATATGTTTTAATTATGGTTTTGTAATGTAAAAATTATTACCGTTAAAATATAATAAATTTAATATGATAAATAGTAGTTTTTACAAATTAAATTTAAATAGTATTTTTATTTCGTATATGTAAATTATATATTACAATTTTCAATGAGATTTATTATTATTGTGTTTTTAATTATAATGGTCAATTTTGAATGAACCAAAAGTTTTAATGAAATTTGAACAATATATGTTTTATACGGTTAATGTGACATCTCTAGCTCGTATACATGACTATATACGGGATATGAGTGTTCCACTTTTGAACATTTTAATTTCATCCTTAAACTTAACCTTTATTCTAAATTAGTTCCCAAACTTTTAAACATTTCACTTCCATCTCAAACTATAGGTATATGCTAATCACATTCCTTGTTAATAAAACCATTAGGTCAATATATATTATTATATGTTTGAAAAAAATCAAGCTAAACTATGGTTGAAACTAATTATATATTGGATGAATTTAGGGATGAATTTGAAAGATTCAAAAGTTTGGGAACTAACTCAAAATGGGAGTCATAGTTTGTTGATGAAATTAGAATGTTGAAAAATTTGAGGACTATTTTAGAATGAGGGTTATAATTGAGGAATGATTTGGAATATTCAAAAGATTAAGGACCAATTTAAAATGGGGATCATAATTTGGGGACATATAATAAAATTTATTTATTTATTTATTATTTTAAATACATTTTCTCCCTCTCCCCTGCAATAAAATCCCCTCGCTTCCCTTTAATTCAATTCCTCCAAAAACCAAAGCTCCAAAACCCACTCCTTTGCGGCAATGGCGGTCTCAATATTAACTTTTGCTTTCTTCCTCGCCATTCTCTCAATCTCAGCCGTTGATGCCGCCCACCACCACGCGACGGCGCCATCACCGTCTTCCTCCTCCTCCACCACCCCCGCCGTGGACTGCTCGACTCTGATCCTGAACATGGCGGATTGTTTGTCGTTCGTGTCGAGCGGGAGCGAAGTGTCGAAGCCGGAAGGAACTTGCTGTTCCGGGTTGAAAACCGTGCTGAAAACGGGCCCGGAGTGCTTATGTGAAGCTTTTAAGAGCAGTGCTTCTATGGGTGTCTCTCTTAATGTCACCAAAGCCTCCACTCTGCCCGCCGCTTGCAAAGTTTCTGCTCCTTCCGCCACCAATTGCGCCTGTGAGTGACTTTGGATTAAAGGCTGTGTTCTTGCTACTTTTCTTATAGCACAAATGGTGGGATCTTCATTAAATTTGTTATCTGCTTTACAATGTGACAATTTCATGGGGAAATTTTCAACTTTTAGTTCAATCTGGAAAAGAAATGAAGCATCATGTTCATGCATTTATTCATTTGAACAAGGCAAAAATGATGGATTTTTGGTTCTAGAACTGATGATTAATAAGTAACAATGTTGTTCTTTTGTGTTTTGGCAGTGTCTGTCACTCCAACTGGTGCTCCAGGTATGTGTGCTCATGAATCTGATCCTTTATCTTCACATATATGTCGGGATGGACCCATAATTTCATGTTAAATAACAAATTTATAAAATTTTATAGATGAAAACATATTATCAATATAAAATACAAAAAGATAATTTATACGAGAATTTGAAATTTTCAGAAGTGGCGATATCGCGATAGTCCATTTCAATCCATCTCTACATATATGAATATGTATATGTACATAAGATTGATAAAATGAGCTAGTTTTAAGCAATAGATTTCATGTTCGAGACATGTTCAAAAAGATTTTGGATTTAGGCAAATAAGGTCCTTTATGACCCTTCCTTTATTCTTCATTACTAAATCTAAACTTCTCAATTCCTTGCCAAATATTGCAGATGTGCAACCCTCAGCAACAGCAGGTGCACCCACAGCGTCCTCAGAAAGCACAAACGAGATGGCACCGGCACCCGCCCCCGGCAGCTCAGGCTCTTCGGTGCTTTTGGTTTCGGCCGGATCTCTCGTCGTGGGCATTATAAGTACGTTAATCTCCGGGTACGTGTTATGCTAAAATCGTTACGTATGATTCCGAGGGAAGAGGTATCTATCAATGTAGGGGAGTGAGAGGCCATCTTTATGGTATGTTTGCGTTGTAGTTAGTTCCCTCTGTATTTTCCTTTTCATGGTTGTGGGTTACTTTGCAACCCCTTTGGGATTTGGACCATTTGTAACTCTTAATTTTACCCGCTGAATCGAACCCGGAAAGGGCATTTTCGCTAATAGTGTCACTGTTATGTCATATGACCTATTTTTGAACATTTGTTTTGACGTGTAAAGATCGACAATTTCGTCAACCTTTTTGGCTAAAATTCAAGAGGAGATTGTGATAAATGAACATCCGGAAAAACCCTTTTGTTTATACATTGAGAAGTGGGATGCACCGAGAGAACGGATGAAGACACTCATTCTTTACTAAAAACTTAAAATTATGTTATATTTTTTTATGTATTTTTATTATAAATTAAAATTTTAAATCAAATTCGCTTCAATTAATATAAAATCTTATGTCCGTTCTTGATTAATATCGTTTATCGTTTTTTTACATTTTTGGCTCTGCTCATTGAAATGACAACAGACAGAACCTTAGAATTAGAGGGTAATAAAAAAAAGAGAAAGAGAAAATAACTTGAGTGACCGAAAATATTTTATAATATACGATTTTAACTAACTTTTTTTGAATATGACTTCTGTGTTGCGAATTTGGAAACCGTGTTGCGAATTCGAAATCGAGTTGCAAATTCGAAATTGAATTGCGAATTCGATGGTTATTTTTGCAAATCCAAACAAAGTTGGCTAAAATCGTATATTATAAGGCATTTTCGGTCACTCAAGTTATTTTCTCAAAGAGAAATTATATAAAAATGTTTGTATTTTGATTATCACTTTTTCAAAATATATAAAAAGTACTTAATTTTTAATTTGTTTTTATTATGAGAAATTAATTTTATGAAAATATATTAATCATAACATATATTTTAAAATAATATATGGACATATTTTTTAACATTAATCAAAATATATTAACTTTTAAAAAAATCATTTATAATGTATTCTACAAAATTAAAAGATTAATGAATAAAATAGTAAAGAGAACCGTTTTCAATGAGATTTAATGTGAAGAAGAAAAAGAAGAGACACGTGGAGGGTGGTGGCCGATGGCTGTCGGTGACGTCTAATGCCGGCGGTGAGAGGCGGACGACCACCGGGATTTAAGAGCTTCTCTTGAGACAAATGGAGCAAGATTTATTTGAGAGAGAATGAAAAAAGAAAAGATGAAGAAGAAGAAAAAATAAAGATGAAAGAAGAAAAAAGAAGAGTTGACGTAGGACGTGGGTTTTTTAAAATATTTTACTTGCCACGTAACACTTAACAGAAATTAATGGTGTATGGATTTAAATAGAACAAATCGATAACGATTTTGAATTATGTTGGTCTCCTCCCTAAGTAGGACCTCTTCACCGTTGGGATTGAGAGTTTGACACTCCAACCGCCGAAAATCCACTATGACCGACGGTAATCTTTTCCATTTTTCTTGTCCCTTTTTTGTTTGGTTGTGTTGGTGGTTTTTTTTTTAGTTTAGGTGTTGATTTTGGTTTGCTTGGGATAGATGATAGCAGTGATCGGTTTTTGATTGTGTTTAGGAGGTAATAGACGACTAGAGTAATGGTGATTAGAGGCCATAATAAAACCCTAAATTATTTTAGATTTACAAAAAAGGGCCCATAATTAAAATTTTATATCAAGTTCAGGGGTTAAAATACAATTAAACTCTTTTTTTAAGACGTCGTGTCAATAATCCGTTAAAAGTCTAATGGGAGTAAACCATCAGTGATCATATCTTAATTAAATAACGAAAATGATCAAATATTATGTTTTTTGAAATCAGTGAAAAAAGTGAATAAAACATAAACGAAAGTGATCGCTTTTGTAATTAAGTCTATGGTATTTGAAGTCCTCAAATTGACAATAAACTTGAGACAACGAAATGCAGTGTTTGGAGGTGATTTTAGAACCGGGTAGTTCTGTTGTACTGCAGACTTAATATACAAATAAAAAAAGACGCTACCAGAAAAATTATTTTTTTAACATTTCCGGTAAAATACTATTTAAAATGTTATATTTTTTTTACCGAAAATGTTATTTTCTAACTAATTTCCGGTATAACACAATATTAACATTTTTGGTAGAAAAAATAATGATTTAGGTAGCGCTTTATCAGAAATGTTAAGCATTTTAGGTAGCGCACAATAATAACATTTTTTGTAAAAAAATAAAGTTTTAGGTAGCGTTTTAACGAAAATGTTAAAAAATAATAATGTTTCCGACAATGTCTTCCCTTAGCCGTATATTAATACTGTCGTACCTGAGACATTCCCTTTTAGACCAAGCAAAAAACGTTGACAAAATCATGCTGAACATTCTATTATTTCAAAGACAATATTATATTACTATGCGAAACAAAAAATCCAAAGACATGTCACATGTTATTATGTCAATAATGCGATCAAAGGAGGTTGATGTGAATAATAGAAAATTTCAAGGACTAACGCTGCAATTTTTTTCTGGCTAAATACTTGTAGCTTCGCTGAAAATTCAAAATCACCCACGTCAATTGCCATGAATTCAATTCCGGAAAATCAACGGGCAATGAAGCCAACTGACAGTAACTAGTCTGCCATTGAAGGAAATTGCTTAGCCGGTGCTCGTGCGCGGTGCGGATCAAGATGTCGGGGTCCGGTGTAACGGCCATGTACATATGCTTTTCGATATCGACCAACGTTATTACATCCCTCTCGCCGTTCTCGTCGTCGTGACTATCTCTTACGTAACTATGCTTATAGTACTTTTGTAGGCAAGACTGTTCAACGGAATGAAGGATCTCGTCCGAGCAACAGTAGCACACGCAGATCGTGACGACGATCTTGGAATACTCAGCCGTCGCCTCCATGAGTTTACGAGCTCCGTCCCTAAGTTCCGCGCTCAAGAGCTCGAGGTTTCCCGCGAAGTGAACTCTCACCGGCTGGTTCTTCGTTATCTTGGTTAGTAGCGCGATGCTTTCCCGCAACAACGACATTATTTTCCCTACTTCCTGCGGCTTCCGCCTGAAATTATCGGTGCTAAAAGCGTATGCCGTGATGTATTTTATGCCAAGTTCGTAGCAATAATTGATCAAATAGAAGAGGGCCATAGCACCAGCGTCGTGGCCGGCGCCTTCGTTTAAGCGGTTCCTTTTAGCGTATCTCCGGTTCCCGTCCATGATCACGGCGATGTGAGAGGGCATTGGTCCGGTTCGGAGGACTCGGAACACGAGTTTCCGTACCAAAGTCTTGCATACGGTGAAGATTTTTCTGGACAAAGGTTCACTTTCCATGGGTAGATTGGAGATGAGAATGTGAATAATGAAATATTTAGGGGGTGAAAATGCATTTTTAAATAGGATTGAAAGGTGAATTTGTTCAATATTTGGTCACCATGTCGGAAGTGTGAGTGACAACCGATCAAGAACACTCAAGTGGCATGTAAATTTTTAGGTGGCTAAAATTTTGCCGAATTTCATATTACTCAACCATGTCTCAAAATTTATAATTTAATACGAAATATTGGTAATACTTTTAGGGTAAAATACATCATCGGACAATTATCGTAAAACCTTAAATCCTAAACTCTAAACCATAAACTCTAAACCCTAAACTTTAAACCTTAAACCATAAACTCTAAAAGTAAAATATGTGTAGAAATTTATTTCTTTATCGAATATCGAAAATAATGGGAAAATATTAGACATGCAAAATATTTATTGGAGATATAATGACTGATTTTTTTCTTTAAGCACTTGAGACAGGCTTCACGTGAAACAGCTAAAACCCAAAGAGGGTTGAGAGATTAGATCTCTCATTTAAGCGTCGTGATTTCTTCTTCCAATTGTTAACTATTATTTTTAAAGTTTAAAGGTTGAATTCATATTTTATATAAAATCAAAGATCAAATTAGTATTTTATGAAAAATTTAGGGATCAAATTAAAATTTAATCATTTTTACTCACGCAACTTAACAATACAGTAACCAAATTGAGACGGGTTGAAAACAAAAACGACCAAAACTTAACTTCTTCAAAACTGGGCCCAAATTCGAATAGACCACAAACAAAAGAAATCACCAATGTATATTGCCATATCATTTAGGGTAAATTACGTGTTTAGTAATTAAACTATCAATTTTAATCTATTTTAATATCTAAACTTTTAATTTCTTTTAAAAAATATACTTAAATTTAGTTTTTATTTCATTTTAATACATTATCGTTAAAAACTCAAGGCACTACATTTCTTTATAGGTAAATTACGTCATTCATCACTCAACTATCTTCTCACTCCTGTTTTGTACTAAAATTTAAAAAATTTCAATTTAACTACTCAATTTTCAAATTACTCCTATTTTAATCACTCTAAATTATTTTATTAATAATTTATGTTACATTACATTACATTTTTATTTTTATTTTATTAATTTAAAATTAAAAATAAAAATTAAAAGTTAGGATGATTAAATTAGGATTAATTTGAAAATTAAGTAATTAAATTAAAAAAATTAAACTTTGGTGACCAAAATATGAGTGAAAAGATAGTTGAATGATGGAAGATACAATTTACCCATAAAAAAGGAGTCATGCGGTGTAGATCACCTGTTAAGTTTTTAGCGGCAAGCTACTAAAATAAATAAAAACTAAACGTTTAGTATGATGTTAAAAAATCAAAAGTTTATATATTAAAACCGAATAAAACTAATAATTTAGATATTAATCTTGTAATTTACCCTATTATTTGGCATGTTACTAAAACATCACGAGGTTTTGAATAGTACGGACCTCCTATAGGCTATCCACTTGTTGGACTAATGGAATTTGGCCTTTCATCATCCATTAGTCGGAGCTGATATAAGCAGCTGCCGCCTACCAAATGGGGAAAAACTGTGAAGATCACAAACCCCAAAGCCATTAAAGATCCGGTGGGTTCCATTTTTGCAGGCGGATTTCAGCACTAAAAGATACATGTGCATAGCGGTGTTTATGTGGGAGACCCACCCACTTTACCCTTTCGTTTTGCTTTTCAACAGAGACGAGAATCACAATCGGTAAAGCTACACCTTCTTCTCCGATTGCCTTGTTTGTTTGTACTTGTTTGTTTTGATTTTTTGTTTTGTTGGAAATTTTGGGTTTTTCTAAGGCCGACCGAGCCATTGATTTGGTGGGAAGGTGGAGAGATTCTGGGAGGGAGAGATGGGCAAGCTGGTGGGACATGGCTGGCTTCTTCGAGAGATGGAAGGATCGCTTTTCTCACCAATTTTAGGGAACTTCAATCGATTCCTCAAGCTAAAAGCAGAGGGAATCTCCCTGTTGATTTCTTAAAGGTAATTTTTTCATTCTTTTTTTTTCTTATTGATTCAATCTCTGGAATCACTTGTTTTCCATGTTTTTATGATTGATTTTGAAGAACCCTTTTTCGTTTTCTGGTATGTATTTGATCTTTTGTGCAAGTATTTAGTGACTCGCGCGTTCACGACTCACACAAGATTTTATGTTAGAAGTCGAACTATAAAATTTTAGTATGCTAATCTATAAAGAAATTTAAGGGCGAAAACATATTATCAATAGAAAATTTTCAGTCGAGTGATCGCCCCGTGTTGTTGAATCTCACTTAGCATAACGGAGCCCCATTGAAGGAACTAGGATACTATCAATGGAGATCAGTGAAGAAAACAATTATTGTGGATTAATCTGAATTCGGATTGCAGTAGGCAATCCTCCTTATGAGCACCAGATAGACACAAATCTAATATCAGTTTCTCCGAGATTCCCAGCCCTTTTTTCCATGTCTATAATTCATCAAGTGACCTTAGTAGTAAAAGAGAGTATTATTCTTACTAGAGGTCCCGGGTTCGAGCAGCTGCGTCTGCAGAGTGTATGTCTTGTCAATGATTAAAAATATTCTGAACAGATGATACATTATAATCACCCCAGACTATTCAAAAAAAATATTCGTGTCTGATAATCATGTCTGACACATGTATATGGAAATATGACCTCCGAGGATCCTCCTCCAAGGATCCTCCAAAGACATGAAAAGGCTAAGCAAATCTGACCATGTCCGTAGTATTCGCATACTTAGTTTGGCACTCGCACTCGAGTTTGAATAACATAGGCTGCAAGAGCAAATATTAGCCATGTTATTTTCTTGGAGAAGTGCATATGATAAAATCAATATTAGGTACCAAGATTTTCATTAATCGCCAGTTATATCTCTAAACGTTCGTGTCACGCACGGATATGGTGATGTGACCACATCCGTAGCGGAAGCATACTTATATCCGACAATCGTACTTGAATTTGAGTAACTTAGATTACCAGAGCAAATATTAGATGGGTTTTTCTTGTGTAAAGAATTGCCTGTTATGGTAATTGATTATAATTTGGTGGTCTGAGATCCTTTTCTTCTAGTTTACTAGTGCATGATCCTATCCTATGAATCTGTAATATCTGGAAAACTTTTGATCCAAGTGTTCAGACTCATGTTTTTCTTAGAATCAGTTTTTGATACTCGTATCCGACACATATCCGAACACTGATATAAGAGTACGATTCTCCAAAGACTCCAAATTTATGGAAATCTTGGAAAAGTTTGAGCATACTCGTGTCGGACGCTCAACCTAGTCTAAGTAACCTATCTTCTTATGATCATACTGCTTGTTCAGTTGTTGCCATTACTTGTTTCATCTTGATCTTTAAATGAGCACGCTTATGGTACTTTCATTTGTACAAATTCCTCTTGGTGGGGATGAATTTTGTTAAGAAATCCTCAGTATCATTGTGGGGTTTTTCATAATTTCAGAGTAAGAAGAAGCCCATTGAATTTGCAGAAGAAGTAGTGGAGGAGGTAGATCAGTATAATGGGTTCAACCTAATACTGGTCGATATTCGTTCGAAATCCATGGTTTATCTAACGAACCGACCGGAAGAAGACGGCAACTTTGTTACAGAGGTTTCGCCTGGGATTCACGTGCTAACAAATGCAAATCTGGATCCACCTTGGCTCAAGGTAAGTTTGCATGTTAATCGATACGTGATCTGTTTAAACAATTTTAGCTTTGATTACTTGTTTGACAAGGCTCGATCGATCTGGTGTTCGATGTTTATAAAATTAATAGTCATATACATTCGAATTTGATCATGTAGTGGATATCCTTGATGTCAAAATGGATTTCTTGTTTGCAAAGTATGTTATTTTTCATGCATATTCACTTGTTGATCTCGTCCTGTATGTTCCAAGTTTTATAGGCTCATTCTAGTTTCACGGTCATTCAGGCTCGACGATTGGATCGAAATTTTAGGGAAGCGTTGGCTAAATACGGTAACGACGATGAACTTCTGGTTAAAGAGATGGTTGCCGGACTAATGACGGACACCACTACAGATGATATAAGCTCATTACCTCAAATATACCCCCCCCCCCCCGAGGCTGAACATCCTACGAGTGCCATTTACATAGATACCACTCGTTCTCAGGTAATCTTTAGTCGTATCAGTTGAGGTGAATGTGAATTGATGAAGTTGAGTTCATTTTTCGGGTCTGTGCAGGGGCGTTATGGAACGAGATACCAGTCAGCGTTGACGGTGAAATCGGACGGCGAGGTGTGCTTTTATTTAAGATATTTGGACAAGGATCTATGGAAAGAGCATACTGTAACTTACCAAATAAGGATGACAACAGAGTAGATTATTTTGATCCGAACTCGATCTGATTTTAGGATATGAAATTATCTAGAATTGCATAGTTTCACATTTCATAAATACAGTACTTCAGCATCAAACATGCAAAACCCAGATTTTGCAGCTCATTTACTGGCAGTAACACCACTCTTTCTCACAAGAACTGCCATTATTATCACCGTACATTACGAAACAACAACAACAACAAAGCTAATAATAACGCCGACATTTGATTCGATTCGTGTTCAGGAGGTGCAAGTAACACAGGTGCAACCCGTCCCGCATTTGCAGAACGGCTTACCGGTCCCTGTGACAGCTTAGGCCAGGCTGCATGTGCATGGATTGCAGCCACAATCGCTTGTGATCGGTCCCGCTCGTGGTCTCCTCCGTCGGTGTGCACCTGTTCCGTTATTTCCTTGATATTATCATCGATCAGACAGTGAAAACTCTTGAAAATTGGACTAAAACCTGGTTATAGTGGCGGATCTAGAATTGAAAAATGAGGGTACGAAATTTTAATACTCTATTCTAAAAAAAAAATTGGGTTCTAACTTCGTCGTGAACCATCTTTCTCTCAGGGTTTTTTCCCGGTTATTGAAAAACAACCAGGTAGGCCATGGATTTGTGAAAAGAGCAGGGAAGTGGTCGAGTCCCGATAGTTTGTGCTGTTGAAGGAGACAAAGATTCACAACTGTCTGTGGTCGGTTTGTATTGTCAGAGAAAAATATCTATCAACCTTACTCCTCACATGCACTATAGACGATAGGGATGTAAATAAATCGAGTTGAGTTTGAATATTGTTTAGTTTTATTTGACTCGAAAATTTGTGAGTCTAAAACTTTTAAGTTCGACACTAAATCGAAATCATGCACCTAAACTCATAAAAACTCGAAAATAAAAAAGTCTTTAACTCAATTAACACTTCAAACTCAAATTTGAACTTGAACATTAAATACACAATAATTTTATACTGTATTTTAAAAAAATTCAACACATAAATGTTAATATTATTAATAATTTATTTTTAAAAAAATAAAATCTTAATATATTATATTTTCGAGTTGTTCACGAGCTTTTCGAGTCGAGTATCAAGCATCTCGTTTCGATTCGTTATGAACTTAGTTGAATTCAAACTCAAATCCATTTGAGTCGTGTAATTATCGAATTTTGACCAAATTGATCTCAACTAGTTCGAGATCTATCTCGACTCATTTACGGTTATAGCGTAAACGACACGAAAGGGATATCAGAAAATTGTGTTAGTTTTCTTCACGGGTAAAAATCACAAATAGTTATTAAATTTTGAGTAGAATTTTTTTTTTCCAACTAAATTTTAAAAAAACGAATTAGTCACTAACTATTTATAACGAATAGGTGGAATTGTGGAACGTAATTAGTGATGAAGAAGATATTTGCATGTTTAAAGAGGTTTTGGGGAAGAAATAGTTATCCTGCAAGCCATGCCACCGGGACACGGGGAAGGACGGCCACACCTGTCGTTGCACGACGCTCGACCACCCATTCTATCCGCCATTTTTGCAGCTTTCTTGATTATTTTTTTGTGAAGCGTTGAGTGAATTCTCACTGTTTTGCTTTAAATGGGTGTTGTGAAACTCTTGCATGTAAACCAAGTGGCGGTGAAGAAAATCGGAGAAGATAACACATTGCTGTACGTTTCCAGCAATATTGTTTCATCGTCATAAAACTAAACCCGCAACACGAACTAGACGATCTCGACAGTAAAAAAATTATTATTTTTTAAAATCTCAGGTTCGAACACTAAAAATATTAGATGTAAGCGTTCAATGTTAGATAGTTGTGATTATTCTTTGAACAACACTACCTTATACTTACTCCAGATTAATAAAAAATCTCTTAAGATTCGTCTTGAAAACATTTGTTTCTTATAAAAATCTAACCATATATGTATGATTTATCGATCAAATATTCCAAATTAGAGTTCGCTGATATATTATGAAGATGATTCTCTAATTGAGACAACTGCCTCTAAAATTTTAAATTATTATATATTTTAAGTATTTTCTCTATTTTTCTTCGAAATTATAAATTATTATATATTTTAATTTTTTTTATTTTTTATTAAAATTTTATTTTCGTTCCTAAAAAATTTATAAATACAAATTCATCCCTAAAATTTTAAAATTCAAACTTATCCTCCTATCATAAAATTCTACATATAAGTTTACTTTCCTCTTATAAAATATGATTTTACATATGTTCCTAAATAGGACCATAATTATCACGTGAGTAAAGGGCAGATTGCCATCTCAATGTAGTATCTTTATCACTAATATCTAACCACTCATGCATCACTTTTGTCGTTACATATTTATAAACTATTATTACATTAAAATAATACATAAAAAATAATTATTATTTTAAAAATAATAATAATAATTTTAAAATTTTTAAGTACAAGCATTCGGACCAGCACAAGCTTTCAACACAGGACTCCATACCCATTGCACCATGAATTTTCTTCCTTTATTGCCCTTCATATTGTACGTCTTCCCTCTCCCATCCTTCATAACTTGACCGATATATACCCTCCGACGCCGCCGGTGCCGCACAACCCTTCACAGATATCTCCTATCTCGGTCGGTGCGGTCGGGTCCTCACCGGCGTACCATACGTTCACGAGTGGATTCGTGGCTAGTTCGGCTAACTCGTGGGCGATCACACTGACCATCCCGTCCAAGCCGACGTCTCCGTTCGGCGGTGCCAACGCTCCCGGACCTCCGCCGGTCATGTACCCGGGGACGGCGAAGGGGTAAGCGCAGACCTCGGGGCATTGTTTACCCGAGTTCTCGATCCATGCATAGGGAGGAGTGTGACCCCAATTGACAGAACGTGAAGTAGTGGAAGCCGCAAACGGCGCGGCAGAAGTGCTGAACGGTGACGTCGTGGGAGGTAAGGATTAGGTAGATTCCGTAGCGGTGGTCGACGGGGAAAGGAGCTGATCCAACGGCGGTGGAAATACCTATTGGACGGAGAGCCGCGTGAGGTGAGAACCGTGGGAGTACGCCGTGTTGGAGTGTTCTTAAGCAATGAAACGGTTCGGGAAACGTTTTCTCCGTCTGGTCGGTGTAGAGGGTGACGATGGCGGTGGAGGGAATTGAGGAGGATAGTTTGGGGGTATATAAAGAGAGGGAATGCGCTGGAGATAGTTGCGTGCTGCTACGTTGGGCGCGTTCTCCTTCACCTTTCTCTTTCAGTCTCTCAAAAAAAAAAAAAACCCTCAACAGAAAGTCTCAAATACGATAGTCTAATATACGATTAATTAAAGACGTTATTAATTTTGTTATTATCTTTTTAACAAAATCGGTAAAAAAATTCAAAAATATTATTATTTCTACCGATTTGTTATATTGAGAGCTTTAACGGGTTTGATAATATATCCTGTAGAAAAATAATATTTAAGTAACGTTTTACCGATATATTACCAAACTCGATAAAACGTACATAATAAAACCGATAAAATAATAATTTTTAAATAATTTTTACCGATTTTTTTAAAAATATAATAAAAACCAAGAAACACATTTATTTAACCATATATTAAGACTCCCATCTACACATCTTTTTTATAAATGATTTTTATTATATGCTACAAGTACTAACGAGTTACCAAATATAATTATAACCCAACATAACTTTTTTTACAACCACTATAATGTTGAATCGAATATTACATAAGTAAGACGATCTTTCTAATCCAGTTTATTTATTCGCAATCTAATAAACTTAACTTATATTTTTGTGCCCCATTTTCAATTATTTCTAGTAGTAATTACTGTAATTTTTTTAGCTTTTTCTTAAGTCGTAGGTAACTGTATCATATCTAAATCAGTTTTGATCTATTTTAGTATATTTTTTTTTTCAAACTATTCTATTTAGTTTTGTTTCATTTTAGTATCCGTCGTTAAAATTTAAACCGCGTTAAGTACTTAACTATCATTTTTGGTATATTTTAATACCTACATTTTTAATTTTTTTAAATTTAACATTGAATTTTGAACGTACTACTAAGATGAACAAAATTTAAACATTATGTATGATTTTAAAAAATTAAAAGTTTAAATATTAAAAGGACTAAAATCTTTAAAACTTTTTATTTAAAACTTTTTTAAAGTTTAAATTTTAAACGGACTAAAAAGGCAATTGCCAATTATTTTATTTTATTTGAAGCTTGAAGGCAAATTGTCTGAGAGGAGTATCGCATTGCATTCTGCGAGAGGAAGCTAATGAACACGTGAAGTTCAGAAATAGCTTTTCAGTGGACAATCCTTTCATCACTGTGTTTTGATCTTTTTCTGATTAGGGTTTTTCTTTCTAACAATGTGCTTTGTTATTTCCATGAAATTCCATTTACACCCAGATTTTCAGGTATGTTTTTCTCGTGTTTCTGCACTCTGGGACTCCATTATTTGTTTCAATCTGGTCCATTTTGTTCTCTTCCTTTATTTTGCCCTCGTTCTGTTTGTTGATATTTCCCAATTAATCCCATTCATGCTTCCTCTTCTTTTTATTGCGAAACGTTGGTAATTTTCAACTGGAACTCAGCTCTCTGATCCCCTTTCATATGATGAGATACAAAGTATAATTTCTTCTGTAATTGGACTGGGCTTGAATACCACATTTCTTTAATATGTTACTGCATTGTATCGTTTTCTGCCAATGTCTGTTTCGTTCTTCATTTGTTGGTGCTGGGGTGGGATCAGCTCCTACATCTGGTAGATATTTGATAAAATGGCAAATGTAATTTGAATTGATGTACCTTACAAGATATTGATTAAAATGGCAACCCCATTTCGATGGTGAAATATCATGGCGTGTCATGAAATTGCAAATGCTGGCCCTTAGCACATATATATACCAACATATTTTTTTTGTATGGGTGGGCATGAATAAATTTTGACGACGGGCACCGTCTGTAAAATGAATAACTAACCTAAAAAAATTCGGATTCCAATGCTCACCCTGAACCACACTTGCATCCACAACTGCATCAGCGAGTTTACTTTTTCAAGCATATTGGCAGATCTGAGTGTTTCTAATTTATTTATTTGCGATGTCT